>NC_141023.1:52555000-52577500 GCF_052040795.2 Danio rerio
AAAGATAAGTTAATGATTAAACCACGTAGCCTACATTCTGTATATTGACTGATCGCTTGCCTTTATTTCCTGTAATGTATAAACTTATTGTATGTTATACTTTTATAATGGCCATTATCGATTATTAAAACTGGTATTCAGCAAAAGAGAGTGTATGTTTCGTATTTTCACTGAAATTGAAAGGAGGCAGCTGTTATCGGCTCCGTTTTGTTATAAATATCCACACAGTGAAGATGACGCTCATGCAGCACGACGCCTCAACATTTCTGCTGTCTGTTTGTTAATATTAAAATAAAAATAGGCAGTTTCTTATATCAAGTTTACATTTTATTGTTGAGAAAGTGAAATAACGTAGCCAGGGTAATGTGAATGAAGTTATAAAGTACACTGTTCCCTGTGAAGATTGACGCGTGTCCTCGGTATGTTTTCCATATCAAACTGAGAAGAAGAGATGCAGCCTTGATCAAACTTGCGAAGTCTGAACTTACACGGAGAAGATGCGGGACTGAACTGTGTGTGGACTACTTAATATTGAGGAAAAGCCCCTATCAGAGAGGCGAATGTCTGCAGCCCCGCCTCCGTTGTCAGATGTCTGCGTCTTTCCCCATCCACACTGAGACGGAGCAGCAGCGTTTTAGAATGAAAACGGCCTCTCCAGCGTTTTCGAAACGCTCCGTTTTCGGCGCTCGAGAACTCCGGCGTAGTGTGGACGGATGGCGTAACCGTAGCAAAACTTATGCGTTTTCAAACTAAAACGCATTAGTGTAAACGGGGCCTAAGTGAGAACATGCAAGGGGGTATAAGTTGCACCCCTGGGGCTCTAGGACGTCCCAAAGTGGTCCCCATTGACTTACATGGGCCCATTGACTCCCATTTATTTTCTAGACACTAGTAAGATACTATTCCCGGAAATCGCCATAGCGCCAACAGTGAAATTCGTAGAGACATGGGATTCGCGACATCTCGAGAGGGTTATAGGAGGCTTCAAACCACAACCCCGAAAGGGGGTAAATGTTGTACCCCTGGGGAGCTAGGACGTCCCAAAGTCTCCATTGACTTTACATGGAGCCGAACTTTAACCAATCACTGCGTCCATTGTGAATTTCATAGAAATATGGGATTCACAACATCTGTAGGGGGTTGCAGCCTAAGTGAGAACATACCCCGAAAGGGGGTATAGGTTGTTCCCCGGGGGTGCTAGGATGTCCCAAAGTGGTCCCCATTGACTTTACATTGCCCGTTGACTCCCATTCATTACATTGACTCCCATTATAAATGTCATATGTCAATCACAGTACATAGCATTGTCATACTGACTTGGGGGTTGGCTTATTTGTCTCAGGCAACCAATCAGCATCTCATTATGATATTTGAGCTAACAAGCCACGCCCCCCAAACCACTGAAAGACCCTTAATAACTGCCCCATTGGCTTAACATGGGGTGGGACGTCCCATTGCACATCCCGTTGACTTCCATTATAAAGGTCACACATCTATAACATTACATAGGAGTGTCATAGAGACATGGGGGATGGCTCATTTGACTCAGGCAACCAATCAGGATCACTTTATGATAATGAAGCTCACAAGCCACGCCCCCAAATTGGTCCCAAAGACTTCTATTATAATAAGGCTAGATGCATATCTTTTAATAGCAGTGTCATACAGACTTGGGGGAAGGCTCATTTGACACAGACAACCAATCAGCTTTTCAATATGATAATGAAGCTCTTAAGCCACGCCCACAAATCAATTTAAATACCCTTAATAAGTGTTCCATTCACTGCCATTTTAACTGGTCTACATGCATATCTTAACATATATATTATATATTATATATTATATGCATAACAGTCTCCTATAGACTTAGGGGTTGGCTCATTGGACTCAGACAACCAATGAGCTTTTCAATATGATAATGAAGCTCACAAGCCACGCCCCCAAACTGGTCCCATAGACTGCCATTGTAACTTGTCTACATGCATATCTTTGCTTAGCAGTGTCCTATTGACTTGGGGGTTGGCTCATCTGACTAGGACAACCAATGAGCATCTCAATATGATAATGAAGCTCACAAGCCACGCCCCCAAACTGGTCCCATAGACTGCCACAGTAACTGCCCTAAATGCATATCTTTGCCTAGCAGTGTCCTATTGGCTTGGGGGATGGCTCATCTGACTCAGACAACCAATGAGCTACTTAATATGATAATGAAGCTCACAAGCCACGCCCCCAAATTGATTCCATAAACTTCCATTAAAATATGCCTAGATGCACATCTTTGCATAGCAGTGTCACAGAGACATGGGGGTTGGTTCATTTGACTTAGGCAGCCAACCACTTTCAAGTTCACTTTGTAACCTCGCCCATAGCAACAAAAGAGAGTACCCTAGCAACCATTCATCAACAGCTATATCTCGGCATCAGAACATCGTAGGGACTTGGGGATTGGCTCGTTTGACTCATGCTAGCAAACTGAACTTCCTATATGCTACACATGCCAGCAGTGACTAGCTACATGCTAATATTGACTAGCCAAGTACTGTAACTTGCTAGAAATGCTTACTAAGTATAATTATTTCATCAGGCATGTATGTGAGGCTTGCCTGGTAACCACCCAGGGTACCCTAGCAACTGCCTAGCAACCACTCAAATTACCCTAGCAACCGCCTAGCAACCACCTAGCAACCGCATAGTAACGTCTTAGTAAGGGCCTAGCGACCAATCAGAACGACCTAGCAACCGCCTAGCAACACCTTAGCAACCACTTAGCAACCACTCAGAACACCCTAGCAACCGCCTAGCAACACCTTAGCAACCAATCAGAACACCCTAGCAACCGCCTAGCAACACCTTAGCAACCACCTAGCAACCACTGAGAACGACCTAGCAACCGCCTAGCAACACCTTAGCAACCTCTCAGAACACCTTAGCAACCGCCTAGCAACACCTTAGCAACCACTCAGAACACCCTAGCAACCACCTAGCAACACCTTATCAACCACCTAGCAACCACTCAGGACACCCTAGCAACCGCCTAGCAACACCTTAGCAACCACTTAGGACACCCTAGCAACCGCCTAGCAATGCCTTAGCAACCATCTAGCAACCACTTAGAACACCCTAGCAACCGCCTAGCAGCACCTTAGCAACCACCTAGCAACCACTCAGAACGACCTAGCAACCGCCTAGCAACACCTTAGCAACCACCTAGCAACCACTGAGAACGACCTAGCAACCGCCTAGCAACACCTTAGCAACCTCTCAGAACACCTTAGCAACCGCCTAGAAACACCTTAGCAACCACCTAGCAACCACTCAGAACACCCTAGCAACCACCTAGCAACACCTTAGCAACCACCTAGCAACCACTTAGGACACCCTAGCAACCGCCTAGCAATGCCTTAGCAACCATCTAGCAACCACTTAGAACACCCTAGCAACCGCCTAGCAACACCTTAGCAACCACCTAGCAACCACTCAGAACGACCTAGCAACCGCCTAGCAACACCTTAGCAACCACTTAGCAACCACTCAGAACACCCTAGCAACCGCCTAGCAACAACTTAGCAACCAATCAGAACACCCTAGCAACCGCCTAGCAACACCTTAGCAACCACTGAGAACACCCTAGCAACCGCCTAGCAACACCTTAGCAACACCTTAGCAACCACTGAGAACGACCTAGCAACCGCCTAGCAACACCTTAGCAACCTCTCAGAACACCTTAGCAACCGCCTAGCAACACCTTAGCAACCACTCAGAACACCCTAGCAACCACCTAGCAACCACTCAGGACACCCTAGCAACCGCCTAGCAACACCTTAGCAACCACCTAGCAACCACTTAGGACACCCTAGCAACCGCCTAGCAATGCCTTAGCAACCATCTAGCAACCACTTAGAACACCCTAGCAACCGCCTAGCAGCACCTTAGCAACCACCTAGCAACCACTCAGAACGACCTAGCAACCGCCTAGCAACACCTTAGCAACCTCTCAGAACGCCCTAGCAACCACCTAGCAACACCTTAGCAACCATCTAGCAACCACTCAGAACACCCTAGCAACCGCATAGCAACCACCTAGCAACCACTCAGAACACCCTAGCAACCACCTAGCAACCACTCAGGACACCCTAGCAACCGCCTAGCAACACCTTAGCAACCACCTAGCAACCACTTAGGACACCCTAGCAACCGCCTAGCAACGCCTTAGCAACCATCTAGCAACCACTTAGAACACCCTAGCAACACCTTAGCAACCATCTAGCAACCACTCAGAACACCCTAGCAACACCTTAGCAACCACCTAGAAACCACTCAGGACACCCTAGCAACCACTCAGAACACCCTAGCAGCCAAAAAAATACATTGTACCCCATCGATTTGCCACGCAAACCCCATTTACATTTTCATTAGGAAATGTACAATTCTAGTTCATTGATTTGCCGTTTCCCAAAACTAAGTATATAATAGTTTAGTTTTTACATATAGTTTTGCCAATGCAAATAGTGCACCTCGTTGGAATAAGCTATATTCACGGTTTACACCAATCAATGCCTGATTGATAGAGACAACATAAGTAAATAGCAAATCAGCATTACAGCGTAAGTGGCATAACTCATCATCTTTTGTTGCGATTGATCATCAACCCGGTTCGAATCCACCATCTGCTGAACTCATGCTACTTTTTTTCTCCCCATTACAATAGTGTGGAAAACTATTTATTAAATGCTTTTAATTATAATTCTATTACCATTCAGTTTCATATAGCCTAGGTAAAATTTTTTAAGTCTATCTGGAGAATTTGGGCTGAATGGTTGATGCCGTCAACCGAAATAGGATGTTATAAAATATGTTTTACAGAGTTATTACCGGAGAAATTCTGTTGCTGTTGGTTGGATAAACGAATATAATGAATGAAAATACATTGGCTCATTCATATAGACATTTAATGCAGCTAATTCGGTGCAGTAATGTGTCATTTGCTTGCTTCGGTTGTCATCATTTTAATAGTTTAATGATGTTAGTGCAATGGTGTGCTTTAGCTGTGTGATTCTGATGTGACATTCGATCTTCTTTCCGCTAAACTCATACTGTCCTGAGGTGTTAATTGCTATGATCTTTTTGAGACTTAGGCATCGTGGTGTTCTCTACAACTATCAGGCTTGAGATGGGGAAAGAGGCAGCAGCAATTCAAATGTATCATCTCTAAAATAATAATAAAAAAGGCCACTTGCACGGCATCTGTGTGTAAAGATGATTACATTATTATTACCCTGCTAAAAAATCCAGCTTAAACCAGCCTAGGCTGGTTGGCTGGTTTTAGCTGGTCGACCAGGCTGGTTTTAGAGGGGTTTTGGCCACTTCCAGGCTGGTTTCCAGCCATTTCCAGCCTGGTCTTAGCTGGTCAGGCTGGAAAATGACCAGCTAAATCCAGCTAAAACCAGCTTGACCAGCCTGGTTTAAGCTGGACATAGCTGGTTTTGGCTGGGCTCCCAGCCTGGCTAGGCTGGTCAAGCTGGTTTTAGCTGGTCATCTCTCAGCCTGACCAGCTAAGACCAGGCTGGAAATGGCTGGAAACCAGCCTGGAAGTGGCCAAAACCCCTCTAAAACCAGCCTGGTTGACCAGCTAAAACCAGCCAACCAACCTAGGCTGGTTTAAGCTGGATTTTTCAGCAGGGTATTATTATTATTATTATTATTATTCATTCAGTAATTTTCGGCTTAGTCCCTTTATTAATCTGTGGTCGCCACAGCGGAATGACCGCCAACTTATCCAGCATAAGTTTTATGCAGCGGATGCCCTTCCAGCTGGAAACCATCACTAGGAAATATCAGTAGTAGTAGTAGTAGTAGTAGTATTGATGTTGTTAGGCTATTTTCTGTATCAACCCTTGTAATCCATGCAGTGTTTTTTTTTTTTTTTTTTCGGTTAAAGCACAATGATGGCCATTAACACCTGACAGACAAGGATTTGGTTTGAGATGATAGAAAAAGTATGTCTCCACTCTCCAGTATTTTTCACAAACATGAATACACACAATGTATGCATTTTAAAATGAAACTGCATTAGTGTAAATGGGGCCTTATAAAAATGTATGTTTGTATGCACAGCAACTTCTGGACTGAACTACGTGTTAATTAAAATATCTATATTACTCTCGTAGCATTCACCAATACTAGTATATTTTTTACGTCAAAAACTCAGAACATAGCTGAATAGTGTGTTGCCTGCTGAGTCAGGATGACAGCAGCAGACAATTCTGTGTGGCCATAAAGCCTTCATCCGACAGTTATTTTCAAATATGCACAATGCGGGCCAAAAGGGGAGAAGCACTTTAGCAGCGAGACCAACAGCCTGTAAGTACATTTAGACTTGTTTCAGTTGTTGTGTATCATTTGAGGACTTGTTTTCAGCTGTTTGTGTAAGGTTGTAGGACATTTAAACTTGTTTTCAGTTGTGTATAGTACTAAAAAAGTTTAGCCACTGTTTCCTTGGTTACTATAAGAGCTTGTGTGTCAAATGCGGACGGTTTCGCGTCGTCCGCCACAGTTTTGGGCGTTGTTTTACTCTGTAGGCATGTCCAAACGTCAGGTAAACACTATATATTGAGCATGCTAGCTTTAGTTAGCAGGAGAAGCACTTTAGCAGCGAGACCAACAGCCTGTAAGTACATTTACACTTGTTTCTGTTGTTGTGTATCGTTTGAGGACTTGTTTTCAGCTGTTTGTGTAAGGTTGTAGGACATTTAAACTTGTTTTCAGTTGTGTATAGTACTAGAAAAGTTTAGCCACTGTTTCCTTGGTTACTATAAGAGCTTGTGTGTCGAACGCGGATGGTTTCGCGTCGCCCACCACAGTTTCGGGCGTTGTTTTACTCTGTAGGCGTGTCCAAACGCCAGGTAAACACTATATATTCAGCACGCTAGCTTTAGTTTGCAGGAGAAGCACTTTAGCAGCGAGACCAACAGCCTGTTAGTACATTTAGACTTGTTTCAGTTGTGGTGTATGGTTTGAGGACTTGTTTTCAGCTGTTTGTGTAAGGTTGTAGGACATTTAAACTAGTTTTCAGTTGTGTATAGTACTAGAAAAGTTTAGCCACTGTTTCCTTGGTTACTATAAGAGCTTGTGTGTCGAACGCGGACGGTTTCGCGTCGTCCGCCACAGTTTTGGGTGTTGTTTTACTCTGTAGGCATGTCCAAACGCCAGGTAAACACTATATATTGAGCACGCTAGCTTTAGTTAGCAGGAGAAGCACTTTAGCAGCGAGACCAACAGCCTGTAAGTACATTTACACTTGTTTCAGTTGTTGTGTATGGTTTGAGGACTTGTTTTCAGCTGTTTGTGTAAGGTTGTAGGATATTTACGCTTGTTTTCAGTTGTGTATAGTACTAGAAAAGTTTAGCCACTGTTTCCTTGGTTACTATAAGAGCTTGTGTGTCGAACGCGGATGGTTTCGCGTCGCCCACCACAGTTTCGGGCGTTGTTTTACTCTGTAGGCATGTCCAAACGTCAGGTAAACACTATATATTGAGCATGCTAGCTTTAGTTAGCAGGAGAAGCACTTTAGCAGCGAGACCAACAGCCTGTAAGTACATTTACACTTGTTTCTGTTGTTGTGTATCGTTTGAGGACTTGTTTTCAGCTGTTTGTGTAAGGTTGTAGGACATTTAAACTTGTTTTCAGTTGTGTATAGTACTAGAAAAGTTTAGCCACTGTTTCCTTGGTTACTATAAGAGCTTGTGTGTCGAACGCGGATGGTTTCGCGTCGCCCACCACAGTTTCGGGCGTTGTTTTACTCTGTAGGCGTGTCCAAACGCCAGGTAAACACTATATATTCAGCACGCTAGCTTTAGTTTGCAGGAGAAGCACTTTAGCAGCGAGACCAACAGCCTGTTAGTACATTTAGACTTGTTTCAGTTGTGGTGTATGGTTTGAGGACTTGTTTTCAGCTGTTTGTGTAAGGTTGTAGGACATTTAAACTAGTTTTCAGTTGTGTATAGTACTAGAAAAGTTTAGCCACTGTTTCCTTGGTTACTATAAGAGCTTGTGTGTCGAACGCGGACGGTTTCGCGTCGTCCGCCACAGTTTTGGGCGTTGTTTTACTCTGTAGGCATGTCCAAACGCCAGGTAAACACTATATATTGAGCACGCTAGCTTTAGTTAGCAGGAGAAGCACTTTAGCAGCGAGACCAACAGCCTGTAAGTACATTTACACTTGTTTCAGTTGTTGTGTATGGTTTGAGGACTTGTTTTCAGCTGTTTGTGTAAGGTTGTAGGACATTTAAGCTTGTTTTCAGTTGTGTATAGTACTAGAAAAGTTTAGCCACTGTTTCCTTGGTTACTATAAGAGCTTGTGTGTCGAACGCGGATGGTTTCGCGTCGCCCACCACAGTTTCGGGCGTTGTTTTACTCTGTAGGCGTGTCCAAACGCCAGGTAAACACTATATATTGAGCACGCTAACTTTAGTTTGCAGGAGAAGCACTTTAGCAGCGAGACCAACAGCCTGTTAGTACATTTAGACTTGTTTCAGTTGTGGTGTATGGTTTGAGGACTTGTTTTCAGCTGTTTGTGTAAGGTTGTAGGACATTTAAACTAGTTTTCAGTTGTGTATAGTACTAGAAAAGTTTAGCCACTGTTTCCTTGGTTACTATAAGAGCTTGTGTGTCGAATGCTGACGGTTTTGCGTCGTCCGCCGCAGTTTCGGGCGTTGTTTTACTCTCGAGGCGTGTCCAGCTGAATTCAATCAGCTAGTGCTCTGGGTGTCCAGCTGAATTCAGTCAGCTAGTGCTCTGGGGTGTATATAAGCAACTAGTCTCACCACGGCAGCAGTCGCGGCAGCCTTGTGTGAAGACCGCCTCGTGTGAAGACCGACGAGTGTAAAGACTATCGACTCTACCTTCGCCATCGACTCTACCTGCGCGACTCCACCGAGCAAAGACACCGACAAAGCACTTGAGTACTTCACTTTCTTATTTTACTTTATCTTTACTCTTAATTTTGTTTTCATTGCACTTTTATTATGTGTTTTTTAATTCCTGTTGTTACTAACACTCGCAAAACACGAGAGGTACGCTGCAGGCGTAATCCTCACAACCTTCGTTCAGTACATGTACCTGCTATTTCACAACTCTATCTCTCGGTGTACCTCTGGAATTGTCAATTAGCTGTTAACAAGGCAGATTTCATTACCTCCATAGCTACATATTTTGACTATAATCTCATGGCTTTAACTGAGACCTGGTTGAGGCCGGAGGACACTGCTAAACATGCTACTCTTTCTGCTAATTTCTCTTTTTCCCACACTCCTCATCAGACAGGGAGAGGGGGTGGGACTGGACTACTGATTTCCAAAGAATGGTAATTCCTGCCAACAATCAGCTCCTTTGAATTCCATGCAGTCACCATTATCCACCCCTTCTACATAAATTTGGTTGTCATCTACCGCCCACCGGGTACATTAGGTCACTTCTTAGATGAACTGGATGTTCTTCTCTTATCTTTTTCTAATTATGACACTCCCTTGTTGGTGCTAGGTGAATTCAACATTCACATTGAGAGACCGCAAGCTGCTGACTTTCAGAATCTGCTTGCCTCTTTTGACCTCAAAAGAGCACCTACTTCTGCTACCCACAAATCAGGTAATCAGCTAGACCTTATTTACACACGACATTGCTTCGCTGATCAAACACTAGTAACTCCACTACAAATATCGGATCATTTCCTTCTGTCCCTCAACATCCACATTACTCCTGAGCCGCCACACAATCCAACACAGGTTGCCTTTCGCAGAAACCTATGCTCTCTCTCACCCAATAGACTATACACCATTGTTTCAGACTCTCTTCCTCCAT
This sequence comes from Danio rerio, assembly GCF_052040795.2. Lineage (NCBI taxonomy): Eukaryota > Metazoa > Chordata > Actinopteri > Cypriniformes > Danionidae > Danio > Danio rerio. The sequence goes on from NC_141023.1 coordinate 52,564,859, forward strand.
CTTGCAAACTCTCTGCACTTGATACAATCAGTGCCATTGATACATTCTGCTCCACACTAGCATCATGTCTAGACAGATTATGTCCTCTTGCATCCAGGCCAGCCTGTGCCAGTCCTCCTGCATCCTGACTCTCGCATGCTCTTCGTGAGCATCGCTCAAAACTTCGGGCTGCAGAGAGAATTTGGCAGAAAAATAAGAATCCTGCACAGCTCTTAACATACCAAACTCTTCTGTCTTCTTTCTCGGCTTAAGTTACTTCTGCAAAGCAGACATATCTCCGTCAGAAAATCAACAATGCCATTAATCCTCGCCTACTTTTTAAAACCTTTTCCTCCCTCCTCTATCCTCCTCCTCCACCCGCTTCCTCCACACTTATTACTGATGACTTTGCTACATTCTTCTGCACCAAAACTGCAAAAATCAGTGCTCAATTTGCTGCACCTACAACAAACACGCAAGATACACCACCATCACCACACACACTCACCTTTTTTTTCTCAGCTCTCTGAGTCTGAGGTGTCCAATGTCGTGCTATCTAGCCATGCAACCACCTGTCCACTTGATCCCATTCCCTCTCATGTCTTGCAAGCCATCTCTCCTGGAGTCATACCAACACTGACTCACATAATAAACACATCTTTTGACTCTGGTTTATTCCCCACTTCATTTAAACAGGCTAGGGTAACCCCACTGCTAAAGAAACCCAACCTGGACTATACGCTACTTGAAAACTATGGACCGGTATCCCTGCTTCCATTCATGTCCAAGACTCTGGAGAAAGTAGTGTTCAATCAAGTCTTTAATCCGGCTTTAAGAAAGGCCACTCAACTGAGACTGCCCTGCTCTCGGTCGTGGAGGATCTCAGACTGGCTAAAGCAGACTCAAAATCATCAGTCCTCATCTTGCTGGATTTGTCAGCTGCTTTTGACACTGTAAACCACCAGATCCTGTTATCTACGCTTAAGTCACTGGGCGTTGTGAGCACTGTTATACAATGGTTCAGATCTTACCTCTCTGACAGGTCATTCAGGGTGTTTTTGAGGGGAGAGGTGTCCAACCTACAGCATCTAAACACTGGGGTACCTCAAGGCTCGGTTCTTGGGCCACTTCTCTTCTCCATTTACACGACATCTCTAGGACCAGTCATCCAGAAACATGGATTCTCCTACCACTGCTATGCTGATGATACCCAGCTATACCTCTCTTTTCATCCTGATGATCCCTCGGTTCCAGCTTGCATCTCAGCCTGCCTGTTGGACATTTCACACTGGATGAAAGATAATCATCTTCAGCTTAACCTTGCGAAAATGGAAATGCTTGTAGTTTCTGCCAACCCGACTCTACACCATAACTTTTCAATCCAGATGGATGGGGCAACCATTACTGCATCCTAAATGGTGAAAAGCCTTGGAGTAACGATTGATGACCAACTAAACTTTTCTGACCACATTTCTAGAACTGCTCGATTGTGCAGATTCGCACTCTATAACATCAAAAAGATCCGACCCTTCTTATCTGAACATGCAGCTCAACTCCTTGTTCAAGCTCTTGTTCTCTCCAAACTGGACTACTGTAACTCTCTGCTAGCGGGGCTTCCAGCTAACTCTATCAAGCCTCTTCAGCTGCTCCAGAACGCAACAGCATAAGTGGTCTTAAATGAACCTAAAAGAGCCCATGTCACTCTGCTACTCATCCGTTTGCACTGGCTGCCAGTAGCTGCTCGCATCAAATTCAAAGCTCTGATGTTTGCTTACAAAGCGATTTCTTGCTGCGCCCCTTTTTATCTGCTCTCACTTATGCAGATCTATGTGCCCTCCAGAAACTTGCGTTCTGTGAATGAACAATGCCTCGTGGTTCCATCCCAAAGAGGGAAGAAATCACTTTCCTGAACGCGGAAACAGACCTGAAACTTGCCTATAGCACTTATTCATTGTTGCTCTTATAGTTGTGTAAATTGCTTCCTTGTCCTCATTTGTAAGTCGCTTTGGATAAAAGCGTCTGCTAAATGACTAAATGTAAAATGTAAATGTAAAACAATAGACATGCCGTGCCCGTCATCCTTTCAGGCAACTTCACTTTAAACTGTATTAAGGTCCCATTTACACTGATGATTGAAAATTATTGGAGGGGAAATAAATTGATATTTCAAATCTCTGTACATAACAGAAAGATAAACAATGATAATGCAACAGTATTTGGACAGACCTTGTCAAAAGTGAGCTGGTACGTTCACTAATAAAAAATTTAGCACTTAAATTATTTAATTTTTAAATATCAATTATATTACACAGCAATTTTATTTCAAAAGTTGATTATATATAATATACTAGGCTACATTTTGGTGGTAAAATAATGATACTATGGCTGTTATTTCTTTCAGTAGGGCTGTTCAAACATTAAATAACAAATGCATTAAGTGGATTAAAAAACGAATATGAAACAACACACCATATCAGGATATAAAGCATACAGAGCACTATTATATTTAGTAAAATGCTGCTCTTTTTATCTTTCTATTTTTATAGTTTGTAAGTGTGTCTTTATTCGGTGCATAGAAAAAGCCACAAAAAATAATTGGCTATTTTAGTATTTTAATATTTCAGATGACAGGTAAGTAATTATATTATACATGGTTATATATATATAGTCAATGATATAATAATTTAAATAAATAAAATATGTTTATAAGAATGTGATGGGCCAGTAAATCCCTGCAAGAGATTGCTCTATGGTTTTAAAACCATTTTTAAACTGTATGGTTTAGACCTTGTTGTGAATTTCTCTAGTCTAGAGAAAACCACCAAACTGTTATGAAATTCTAAGACGAGCCCAAAAAACCAGGGAGAACTTTCTGTATCTTCAAAGCAGAATCATTTTAATAAGAATAACTCATCGTTGCTGTGGTGTCATCGAAAAAAAAACTCTTGATTGGTACAACAGACACTCAGTTTAAATACATTTGATACATGTTGGGGAGGACAGTCTAAAACAGTGGTGCTCAACCCTGTTCCTGGAGATCGACCTTCCTGCAAAGGTCAGCTTTAACCCTGATCAAACACACTGAAATCTGCAGGAAGGTCGATCGCCAGGAACAGGGTTGGTCACGACTTGTCTAAAACAAAGCATGAAAATGAAGTGTTGTTGTCGGCATGGTAAAATGCCTTTCCAGGCCTGATCACATCAGCATATAAGTACCCATTCACGATACATTTTAGCATTAAAAACAGTGTGCAAACAATGTTCTTGGGACAGAAACTGCCCGATCAGTTGACCTGCTTGAGAAGACAATAGATACAGCCGTTCTGTGAAACTGACAATTTGCATTACTTTGGAGAACGTCAGGGCTCAGGAAACCAAGACATTTTAAGGTCTGTCACACCCTAAAAACAACTTTTCAGTTAAATATAGATAATATAAATGTATATTCCCACAGTTCCCCCTTTAAGAGTTATTAATAAAACTCTCACAAAATATAAATTTTTACCTTCGAGGAAAATAAGGTAATTCTTATAATGTATTGTGGTTACAGGCTCATAGTACTTGCACTGTGTTTTTACTGTCTATATTTACAAACGACATGTTGAGACAGGAACAAACATGCCGCTGAAGTCCATAGATTTCCTATAGATAATATCCTGTTCTGGTTGGAACTGTCATTTCCTTTTCATAGACATGGGTCAAATGTTGAGTAAAACAGGTGACAGCCTTCGCTCCAGCCTGTCCTGAAGAAAAGAAAGCACAATACTGATCTGGCAGGATCGGGGGTCTTCTTAGCAAAAAGTGCACCACTCAGTGAATAGACTCCTTTTTAGGGCGTAGGCATGCCTCGTAGAGGGTGCTCTGAGCCTGAGTGACTGTATTAACCACCGCCATCGGTAGGTTACCTAAGTCTTCCTCGCGTCTATAAACCACACGTGGAGGTTCCACAGATCTGGGCAAGGGTGCCCGATGGTGCCCTGTCCCTGAGAGAGAAGTTGCTCTCTCAAAGGGACCCACCAGGGGGGGGCCGTTGCGAGGAGGGAGAGTTCTAAAATCCAAGTCCGGTTGGGCCAGAGGCGCAACTAACAAGACCTGGTCCTCGTCCTCCCTGGGTTTGCACAGTAACTGCGCGAGCAGGCTCACTGAGGAAAACGCAAGTTTGCGCATGCCCCGAGGCCAGCTGTGGGGCAGTGCCCATGACACCTGAACAGACTCAGGGTGGAGTCGCCATTTTCCCGGGGCAAGGAGCTGCCGTGAGAACCCGTCGGCCGCACTGTTGGGCTCGCCCAGCATGTGAATAGCATGCAGTGACTTCAGCCACGTGTGACTCCAGAAGAGCAGATGGCGAGCAAGCTGAGACATACGGCGGGAGCGCATATCCCCCATACGGTTGATATACGCTCCCGTCGCTGTGCTGTCCATCCTAACCAGCACGTGTTGCCCCCTCAGCACCAGTAAAAAGCGGCGCAGAGTGAGAAACACTGCCAACAGCACTAGGCAGTTGATATGCCAATGCAACTTGGTTCCCTTCCGCAGGTCAGCAGCAGCATGTCCGCAACACACAGCCCCCCAACTTGTACTGGAAGCATCTGTCGAAACGACAATATGCCTTGACGCCTAACCCAGGGGCAGGTTCCTCCAGGGGGTGGGGGTGTGGCGACACAGCAGAGTGGTAGTCACTCTGTGTGTGCCCGTGTGTCATATGCGTCTGGGGACCCGATCATGAAGCCTATGCCGTGGTGGTCTCATATGGAGCAATCCGAGCGGGGAGGTCACGGCCACTGATGCCATATGCACCAGGAGCCTCTGAAGATTTCAGGGGGACCACTTTTTCTCTCGAACTCTCTCGGAAAGTCCAGCATCGCCTCTCATGAGAGCACGCCTTTATGATAATTGAGTCCAGCTCCAACCCAAGAAAGGAGGGGCTCTGCACAGGGGCAAGCCAGCTCTTTTCTTGGTTAATCTGAAACCCTAACAGGTGGAGGTGCTGGAGCACCTTGTCTCGAATATATCGAGAATATCGAGAAAACTTGGTGAAAACACCGCGGAGACAGAGAGCCTGAAGGGGAGGACCTTGTACTGTCATGCTTGATTTTCAAACGCAGACCGCAAAAACTGCCGGAGCCGTGGAAGTATGGAGACATGCAGATACACGTCCTTCAGATCTATTGCTGCAAACCAATCCTGAGGACGAACGCATCGGTTGATGCGCTCCTGCGTAAGCATTTCGAAGCACAGCCTGTGATGGCAGTGGTTCAAAACGTGCAGATCTAGGACTGGCCGTAACTCATCGCTCTTTTTGGGCATGATAAAGTACAGGCTGTAAAACCTGCTCTCCATTTCGGCTGGAGGGGTCGGCTCAATTGCATCCTTCACCAGGAGGACAGACAGTCTCCACTGGCAAGACAGGGGCAAGACACGCCCGTGAACTTGGGAAGCTGTTTCATGAACTGTTTTTTTTTTTTTTAAATAAAGAGCCCCACCCTCCAGCGGGGAAAGAGCAAATTCCCTCCTCTCCGGATGCTTCGCTGTCTGTTTACCAAACTTAGCAGCACCCTGGGGGGGCGGGCGCTGGCTACTTGCAAGATGCTCAGAGCAGCCGCTTGGCTGGAGGCACAAGCGAGGCGGCGGAGCAAAAAGCTGAAGGCGAGCGCTCTCGGCAAAAAGCAGTGGATGTGGATGGATCGGTGGGACAGAGAGCTAATAGATTATAACCTATCGCCTCCGACTGCTCCATCACCGGCATGAACTACTGGGCGAGTTCACTGACGGTGTGGCCAAACAGGCCAGCCCGGGATATGGGTGAGTTAAGAAAGCGAACTTTGTCAACATCACACACATCACCAGATTTAGCCTGAGGTGGCCTTCCTGTCCACTAAAGTGGCCATCGTCCTTCCCAGGGTGCATGCAAGGAGAGGGTGGAGGCGCGCGCGGCACACTGCGTATGCCTAATGTGCGCATCCAGGAAGAAAGGTTTTTACACCCCTCTAGTCAGTCCGGCCACAGGGCAGGGGGATAAACCATCTGCAGAGCAACGGCCAAAGCAGCCTGGGGAAGCACGGCCACAAAGTCTGCTTTTAGATTCGACACCGCGCTCATCAACCTGGAGGGAGGAGTGGCATCGAATCCTCATCAGCCATTGACAGCCCACCCTCCAAGGATGGTGAGGATGGAAGCGCATGCAGATCGGGCAGAAAAAAGTGCCCTCAAAACTGCGTGAGCTTACTGAGCACTTCTGGGAAGAAGGGGATGGAAGGCTTTAAATCCTCTACATAACATCCATATAGTCAGTCTGGTTGTGGGGCTGGGGGATAAACCATCACCAGGCCAACGGCCGAAGCAGCCCGGGAAAGCATGGCCATCATGCCTGCTTTTTTTATGCCAACTCCGTGCTCTCCACCCTGGAGGGAGGGAGCGAGCGGGTTCGCATCCTCATCAGACAATGACAGCCTGTCCTCCAATGCAGTGATGGACATCTGATCCTCGGTGTCATCAAGTGAGAGAGGGACCATCCGAAGAGGGTGTGCTACTCTCACCTGAAGCTTGAATGGAGCGCAGCGAGAGGTCTACAGACCGAAGGCGGCGGATTTACTCCCACTGTAATCCTCAGATCAGCCCGAGTGCCAACCGCAGTGCGGGGGACAACTGGGGTGGGTCACTCTTTTGCAAGAGCGAGCCGCGATCTTAACTGTGCAGCAGACATGACATCAAAGAGACAACATGCACTGCCCGCGAGCACCGCATTAACATGCTGGACCCCCAGACATGAAATGCTTTGCTCGTGCCCATCATCCGTGGATAGAAAAACACCGCATCCAAAAATGCACGGTCGGAGCGACGACTTAAAAAAGATGAGCTGCAAAACCGTGTTGCTCTTTTAGGAAAGCTTTTTTCCTTTATATAAACCGCTCTTGGAGGACCAGACCCAAAGAACGCCAGGCAAGGGAGAAAAACTCAGCTCGACCGTCTGCCACTGCGTATACGCGCTTTGGAACGGGAGAAGCTGCTTCTCGATCTCTCTCTGTAGACACAGGTAGGACAACCCAAAAAGACTCTCTCAGAAGCTAGTGAAAGGCTCTGAAAGCGAAAAAGATGTCAAGCATTGCACTTGCCGCGTCTTATATACTTGACTGATTGTCATTGACGCCAGCTGTGCATGCTGACGCCGCCAATTCATTTGGCATTTCATTGGCCCGATTTTATACTCTTTCAGATAATTGGTTTCTGACGAAAACCCATAGTGGTAGGTTTTCTACATAGCATTGGAGATCCCCATCCGAAGGGGAACAGTATTGGTTGCAAAAAAGAAAAAAAAGTAAACATAATAAAATAAAAAAAACTGCAAAACATTAGTTTTGTATCCTCTGTTCTAATCTGTATCTAATTCTGCTATAGTTGTTCCTTAATTCCCATGACACCTAAAGAACAGTAAGGTTAGGATGAACTACTAAGTGGAGGAAGGCCTATAGGGACGTCTTCACACAGGGGTGGCCGTGGCCCCCAATCCCTAAAGGATCGGTTCTTCCCTGGGCACCCCACTGTTCTACGTGTGCTATCCCATCCATGTAGGTGGTGGAACAACCTTGCAATGTGAGACATGTGTCCAAGTTTTTCTTCCCTAACACAACAATTCAGCTGCTGTAATCAATATCACTTGATATGGTCCCAGCCATTTAGGCTCAAATGGCTTGTTTCTAAATGACTTTATCAAGACCCAATGACCTGGGATGTTTGTTTGTCCACCTTCCGGTGGATTCTGCCAACACGACTGAACTCTCTGGCATTCTGTACAGACTTGTGAGGCTGTTACAGTAAGCTATCAGGGCATCTGAGACAACATGCACATCAGCATTTCTAAGATCAATTACACCGGGCATCTGCATTGGGCGTCCAGTAATAATCTTATACTACACAGTACCGCTGGAAGTGCTTCGACCTATGAAACTCCTTCCTGATGCATTTTGCCTAGCCTGGTTTTAATTGTCATATTAGCTCGTTCAACCTTTCCTGATGCTTGTGGCCTGTAGGGGCAATAAAGATTCTACTTAATCTTTAGCAGTTTAGACACTTCCTGTCATGTAGAATGTTCCTTCTTGTATCATCTTCCTTCTTGACTACCTGTCCTGTGAAATGTGTATCCTGATCTGAGTCAATGGAATCTGGTAATTCCCATTTGGGAATAAAATCAGTTATTAGACATTTAGCAGTATGTGCAGCTGTAGCACATCCTGTTGGATAAGCTTCAACCCATCTCGAGAACCATCTCGACCTGCAGGTGATGAAATGGCCCCAGTGGAGCTGGGGTATGTGTTGCTGCTGTGGTTGCTGCTGCCACGGCATTAATTTTCTCACATGTAACACATCTTTTCACTGTTTCGGTGGCTACATTTCTGAATTTTGGATTCCACTATTGATTTGAGAATCTATGATTCATGGTTGCTGGACCACTGTGACCAAAATTTGTTAAGCCAAATATGGCAACAGTGATTCAGGAGCAACATATTTTCCCTCTTTATTCCGGCAGTCATATGAATCCACTGTGGCTCCTTTGTCTAAGCAAGTCCAAGCTTCATATAAAGGAACATCTTTATACAGATCAATGATTGATTTAGGAGGTAGAATTGTTTTCTGTGCTGTACTACCTAAACATATTTGTACAATTGCATAATAACAAGCCTGTTTAGCAGCTACATCAGCAAGAGCATTACCTTTAGCTTTCATTGTATTAGCTGTGAGATGTGCTTTCACTTTAGTCACCGCTAATTTCTTAGGAAGTTTCATGGCAAACATCAGGTCTTTCACTAATCCAGCATGCTTAATGGGGGATCCGGCAGAAGTTAGAAACTGTCTGCTTTGCCAAATGACACCAAAATCATGAATTACCCCAAAAGCATATTTGGAATCAGGTAAATGTATCTAATCCTGAAGCTAGCCTGCATGCTCTAGTTAAAGCTACTAGTTCTGCAGCTTGAGCTGAAAAGTGATCTGGAAGACGGACTGTAGCTATTACTTCTGTGGTAGAAGTTACTGCATAACCTGCTCTTCAGTTACCGTCAATGATTTGTGCTGAACCATTGTATCAATGAACCATTCTTATTCTGCATTCTCTATGGCCGTTTCTGCAACTTCACTTGTAGGTGTATAAGTAAGCATAACACAATCATGAGTCATTTCTACCTCATTCTCTAACACAACTTCAGTCAATGCAGACATCATACATGAGGATGGGTTTGTGATTGGTGCACGCTGTAAAACAACATTTGGGGCTGTGAGGGTCATTAACCAATTTCCCTAATGAGAGGAGCTGAGAGAAGTGACTTTTGCTTGATTCATTAGTGCTGACACTGCGTAAGGGCATTTTACATTTACAGTTTGACCTAGCACCATTACTGCTAAAGCCTGAAGAACTAGATAAACTGCTTGTATTGCCCTAAGACATGGACCCATACCTTGAGCGACTATGTCAAGTTTACTAGAATAGTAATGGATTGGGCGTAAACTGCCCCCATGATCTTGTATTAAGCATGCTATCATAAAGCCTGAGTGTTCATGAACATAAAGCACAAAAGGTCTATTGGATTGCGCAACTCCTAATGCAGTTGCTTGACATAGCACTGTCTTCAAATTATTGAACGCGGTAAGCTGAGTTTCTTCCATACAAACAGTATCACAATCCTTAACCTGACCTATCAGTATGTCATAGAGTGGCTGGGCCATTGCGGCATGATTTTCAATCCAAGGTCGACAGTAGCCTGCTGTACCTAAGAATGATCTGAGTGCTTTAATGGTGGTAGGTGGAGGTGTTATTTTGACTGAAGCTGCACAATCCTGTGTAATGGATCTATTTCCTGTACCAATTGTTTGACCCAGAAAGGTAACTTGGTTTTTAGCAATTTGAGCTTTGTGAAAGCTGCATTTGTCCTTTTTTGTGCAAATTGTCTAACAATGCTGCCAATTTTGTTTTATGTACCTCTGCATTGGGCAGATTGCCTCTGCCTAATGCAGAGGCAATCAAAATATCTTCGACATACTGAATCCTGGTAGACTTTTTGACAGGACATTCTGGGTCACACATATCATGTTTGACAGCTTGATGATAAATGGTTGGGTAATTTTGAAATCCCTGTGGTAACCGTTTCCACTGGTATTGTTCATAGTCAACTGTGAAAGCTAACCATGCCTGGCTGTAAAATGTATAGTGAATGGGTACTTATATGCTGATGAGCAGCAACTACATTTAGTACAAAAAACCTAGACAATAGGTGGCCTAAAAGAGAAGGCAAATGCAACTACTGTGGGAAATTATGACATTGAGAGAAAGAGTGTAGGAAGAAGTTGCAGAATAGTAAAAGACATGCTATGCATAATTCTGCTCCCTCTCAGCCTGCCTACAACCCTGAAGAAGTTCCGCAATTGTCTACAGCAGTTTTAGGACAGCTTGCTTAGGCTCTTCTAAGAGCACAACAAGAACATGAAAAAAAAAAACTAATTGTTGGGGGTATGTGTAATTGTATGTCCAGTATTGTGAACTGGCCATTCACTATACATTTTAGCATTAAAACAGTGTGCAAATAATGTTCTGGAGACAGAAACCGCCTTATCAGTTAATCGGCTTGAGAAGACAATAGATACAGCCGTGCTGTGAAATTGGCAATTTGCATTACTTTGGAGACCGTCAGGGCTCAGGAAACCAAACCATTTTAAGGTCTGTCACACCCTAAAAACAACTTTTCAGTAATATATAGATCATTTAAAATTATATTCCCACAACCTGTATAATTTTTTATAGCCTTTGTAGATTTATTATATCTGAAAAATGAAAATAAGCGCTCAGTCTAGTTGCCTTTAAGATTTATTTTATGTCTGCATTTAGCTGACAGCGCACGTACAGCCGCGATACCGAGAGAAAATGTAGGCTAAATAATATATTCTTTAAAGAGCCCATATTATACATTAAATAGGGTCATATCTTGGTTGTAAGGGTCTCCAACAACAGTCTAATATGCATGCAAGGTCAAAAAACACTTTCATGGTCTTATAATCTGCATTTATTTTTACCTAATTATCCCAGCGACTCCCGTATGAATCGTCCAGTGATTCATTTGTTCCCAAACCCCTCCTTAGCGTGAAGCTAATCTGCGCTGATTGGACCAATGACAGTCTGTCGCGATTGGTCGACTGCCTTCAGTCAGAGAGTGAAATGACCAAAAGCTAATCAGCAATATAAAAAGTAATCACAGTTCATACACGCTCGATAGTGTAGGCGTGGATTTTAGCTGCCACACACACACAAAAACACACACACACCTCCGGACGACAACGCTCCCGCCCGCACCCGCCAGGTTTTAGCCTGAGAACCCGCCCCGTTTTCTGCCCGCCGCGCCCGATCCCGCTAAAGAGCGGGGGAGACTGGGGAGAACACAACCAAAAATCACCCAGCTATACAGTCCAGACAGCCAAGCTGTCTGTATAAATGCACACACAGCACCAAGCACACAAAGCTCTCTCTCGCTCTCTCTCTCTCTCTCTCTCTCTCTCTCATATGCGCACGTGCGCACTAACATACATACACACAAGCACCAAGCAGACACATCTTTCTCATTCGCATAGCAATATCCGTGATATTGCTAGACAGCCCGCTCCCGTCCCAAATTAAACCCGTTACTGACCGCTCCCGCGATTTATTCGGAAATTTATTCCCGCGCCGCAGAAATCTGGCGCGGGGACAGCAGCGGGTATGCAGACCTCTACCACAGAGCTCCATAAACAAAGCAGCAGTTTTTAACGTGACTTTGCACAAGATAATAGAATATAGCCAGTTAACCTGATACAGTACACTCGGTTACAAGTAACAAATCACAACTAAATACATTAGTAAGCTAGAGTCAACGAGGCAACAACTTTAATCGCAAGTACTTACACTTGAGAAATAGAAGAAACCCATCCTGACGTCCATCAGTAAGTTACTCTTTACTGATCCTTCCTTTAACAAACGCAGATGAAGTATTCTTTGTAGCATGTAGCTTCCAGAAGTTTCCAGTAGTTTCCAACTGCTTGGCTATAATGCTGAGGTTTCATCTTTGGGTAGAGACTCGATATAATATCTATCTGCAGTGTGACTTCAATCGACCGGCATGTTTGTATGCGTGTGTTTGTGGGTGTGTGTGTGTGTGTGTCTGGGTTTCTGCGTCAGAGGGCGGGGCCTCAGGTTTGAAATCTCCCGGGTTTGCGCGTGCACGTGAATAACTTGGTTTCGTTCGTACGTCATGGCGAAACACCTAATGAATCGGTATCAAGGCGACTCATTTGAAGCACTATGAGTCGACTCTTTTATAGATGAATCAACCGTTTTAAACACTGTATTCTTACAGATGTAAGCCTTAGCTGGATACTTCACTTCACTTAGAGCTGTGTTACACACTACATGGAGGGGAATTTTCAAAAACCCATAATATGGGCTCTTTAATCTAAACAACTCAGAAAAACTTTGGCTAAAACCACTTTTTGGTTCGTCGCAAAACTTTATAAATGCATGAAAAGGTAAGCGCATATCTTACCCTGAGTTTGTTTACCCTTAGCCTTACCCTGAGTTTGTTCACAGTCTGCCTGTACACATACATGCTGTATTTTAATATAGGTAATTTTGATAGCTCTAACTTTTGA
>NC_141023.1:54870000-54912500 GCF_052040795.2 Danio rerio
TTCAAATGTTTGTAGAGTAACCACACTACTGTCACACATTTGAAGTCACCATTAGCCCTCCTGTTACTCATATGTATATTATTTATTTTAATACAATAGTTTTAATAACTAATTTCTAATAGCTATTTTATTTTGTCCATGCCATGATGACAGTACATAATATTTACTAGTTGTGTTGCAAGATATTAGTATTCGTCTAAAACTGCAAATTGAAGGCTTAACTTAACAATTAGGTTAACTAGAATAAGTTAGAAACTAGTTCGATTAAAGCAAGTTAATGGTAACATAATGATTTCTTATTTTTTTAATTAAATTAAATAAACTAAAATAAATTAGATATTATCCAGAAAAAAACATATTATAGGAAATATGATATATTCCGTATGTATTTTTGCCAATTTTCGTGTTGTTTTTATGTAGGAAAAATAACCTAATCTAACCTGACCTAATCTTAGTCCTGACCAAAACTAACAAAGCCATAATTGATTTTTAGCAGTGATATTAGCGGTGCATAATAACAACTGTCCTATTGCCAGTGGACTAGGGTTGAAATTACAGTCTGATTGTTTAGTTTCTTCTTTCATTTCAATTCACCAGAGTTTTGCCATATCAGTGTAAAATTATTTAATTAGGAACCATATTCACCACGCATTTCCTCAAGAAAGATAATCAAGAAAGATTTCTTTGAGCTTTGTTCACCCCGGATTCTCAGGTAACGGGGTCATTCTGTGTGTTCTTACTTGACTTCTACTACTTTAAGCCTGGCCATCCACAGATCATCATAATAGGATTAGCCCCTTTGTGATCAGCTCATACGGACCTGACATTCAGTAGAAGTCTTAGAAATCCTGTCATTCTTTAAAGTCCATGTGAAATTTAAATTTGCAATGTTTATTTTCCTACCACATATTGTTATTTTTTAGGTAAAAAAAAAAAAAAAAAAAAGTTTAATTTGGTAATTCAATCAAATTCTGAATGTATTTGGAGTGGCGGTCTTTCTTTGTTGACATCATTTTGACATAATATTCTTAACTACGCCCCTCTTATTGTTAGTTTCCACTACAAAGGGGAGTGATATGCATAAAAGCTCCTCCCCCTATTCAATATTCAGCTCCGTTTGAAAGTATATTAACATACCAACATTAAGAATCTCAGAAATTTTCAGCTTATGCAGATTTCAAATACAAAAATCTCAACCTAATTTGCATGAATACTGCAGACACGTCCAAAAATGTTTATTTTGTGTTAGATTTGTAATTATGAGCTTGTTGTTCATCTGTCCTCATAGGGAACCAGTGACTTTTGTGTTTCTCCTGACAAGTACATTGTCAATCAAACCAAAGGCACCTTGAGTTCAGGTAAGTAATATTTTACTGCTCCATATGCCTGTCTTTTGGATGCACCTGCATATTCTACCATGTATATGTTATTTTATGTACTGTATTGGGCAATGTATAGTAATTATGTTGTTGAGTATTTGCTTTGCGGAGTCATGTTTGTGACTTTATTTCGAGAAATCGCTCAGCCATACTTTACACAATAGTTATATGGAAAAATGTGGGGCCGCATTTCTAAAAACATTTTGAACTAAAAAGTACAATTTAGAAAATGTAACATTCGAAAACACATTTGAGATTTCACTTAAATTTAGTTTGAATAGATTTTTTTTTTTGTTAAAATGTGCAGTTATTGTAAGCTGCTTGAGTTTTCCAGAACACACTCTGTGGCCCTTATCATATAACCGGCACGATAAGGTGCAAGATGTGTTTGGCACGTTGTTTTGCAAATTTTCGTGTTTTGCACCACGTTGTTTAAATAGCAAATCCATTTCCACCACTTTGTGGACTTATGGGTGTGCTTGTCTAAAAATGAGGTGTGTTAAGACGCATTGTTGGCACGTTGCTATTTTAAACTGAAATAGTGTGATAGTTATGTGCCTATGCAGGTCCAAAACGTGAACACATTGTCTAAAACACACACAAAGTACAGCAATACACATATATCTTTACATATGAAAAAATTAAAGGATTAAAATGTTTAAACATATGTGTTATATAAAAAAATATAAATACCACTGCCTTCATGCCTTCTTTGTCTTTTTTTCAATTCATTCATGGCAATTTGCATTTATATAATGTTATTAGTATTAGCAGTATTTGTTATATGCATATTTATATTTGTTTTAGTAAAAACAAGTTTAGATTTGTCCACCTGTTGGGTTTTGGAGGCCTATACGTTACAAAATGAGGCACAAAAATAAGTTAGATCGTTAAAACAGAGCACATGTCTTGTTTCTATGATACACACTCAGAAATAAAGGTACAGGACCTTTTGAAAAGATACATCTTTGTACAAAAAAAAGTCCACAGTGGTACCTCAAAGGTGTATATTAGTACCCAAACGTACCTTAAAAGTACCTTTGAGGTACCATTATGGACCCTGCAGGTACAAATATTTACCTTTTGAAAAGATACTGCCCCAGTGGCAGCTCCTGTACCTCTATTTCTGACTGTGTAGGGGCTTCACTGAAAGAAAAAGGTGCTAAAATAATTAAAAATACAGTATTACCATGGATCATGAAACTAGTCATAAGTCTGTTTTCCTAATTAAGACTTGAAACAAACCCATTGATGCATACTTTGATAGGATAGGACAATAGTTGGCCGAGATATATCTATTTGAAAACGTTTTTAACTATGCTAACTTAAACAAATAAATAAATAAATAAAAATAAATAAATAAATAAATAAATAAATAAATACAAACTTACACATGTAAATAAATAGACTCGATGGGCTAAAAATCAGCAAATTTCTGTGTGGGTTTACATATTACTGATCAAAAATTAAGTTTTGGCATATTTACAATAGCAAATTTACAAAATGTCGTCATGAAACTTTTTGCCATAAAAGAAAACTCCACACAATGTATTATAGGCTACTGCTAATATATATATATATATATATATATATATATATATATATATATATATATATATATATATATATATATATATATATAAGGTAATGTGTTCCAAGGTCCATTATTTGTGAAAAATAATGCATTTTTGGAACAATCAGCACTGAAAGCCTATGCTTGTACACCCCAAAACAAAACAAAAAGGCCATAATAAGACCCTTATGATAAATTTACAGATGTCTTACTTAAGAAGGCTTCTGTATACAGTATCTGTCAAAAACAAAACAATAAGACCAGAATAGGATCCATATTAAATTTGCTGATGCTTATTTAAGAAAGCTTCTGTAAATCTGGCCTCAAAATGTTTTGTCTGTTTCCTCTACAGATATAGTGCACTATTACCTGTACTGCAGCCAGAGTCTTCCTAATCCATTCCAGCAGGTAAAACTTTCACTGTTCAATTCCTCCCTGAACCCCTGACACAAGCAATTAACTGCACTCACGGATCCATTTGACTCCTAATTGAGGCGAATACCCATGTTAAAGCCATTATAATTCTTCTGTGAAAACGAAAAAAAATCTGCATGGCTAATTAAATTAGGAATCGGCGATATGAAAATAAACTTTGATCAAAGGGGGTCTCTTTTGTCTGTAGTTTGGGTATAATTAGATTTGTCTGGCTGTCTCGCGTTGCCTGCGGGAGTCCTGTGAAAGCTTTTCCACTGATTTAGACATTATTCCACGCTGGTTAAGCTGCAGTTTTTTGGATGATCTATTAAAGTTAATGTTCTGCGGTGAAAGTGATGAAGCAGATGTATGAAACAGATGTCGCCATTAAGCAAGTTTAAAGCCTTAATAGCTGTTAAGCCAGATGTAAATACGTATCCTTATCAGGGATTAAGGGCAATCTATGGCATGTCAGTGTGGAAATTCTTTACACCATGTGGGTTTTCAGCGCTATTGTTTCTCCTGCAGTCCCTCACCATCTTCCAGAGGTCTCTGACCACCATGCAGATCCAGGTGCAAGGTTTGCTGCAGTTTGCTGTGGTTGTATTTCCAACCGCAGAGGTAAGAGTGCTGTTAAAGGGGCGATCCCCATAGAGTTCTGCTTCTGTGCATTCCAACATTAATTTTTCAATATTAATCATTTCAGAAAGACCTTTTAGGAATTCAGCGACTCTTAAACTCATCAGAGTTCAATTTACACCAACTCACCGCCTTGCTGGACTGCAGAAGTCTGCACAAAGTGAGTCAACCTTTTGCTTTAACAGTTATTCTACAGTCCTATTTAGGCAAGGGACGATAACTGGTTTTAAGATTTACCACGGTTTGGAAAGTCAGGGTTTTAATACTGCCAAAATGTTCTGTTATACCGTTCCTAAGGTATATGTAAGGTTTTTTTTTATGTATTTTTCTATGTTGTAAAAAAAAAGAATAATAATAAAAACATATCTGTGTTTTTGAAACTAATGAAGAGAGAAGTCAATGGTTTATTTGAACTATTTAATTTCCAAAATATTGTACATGTTTCGTAAAAATAAAATAAATTGTTTTCGAAGGGGAAATTTTTACCTCACCCAGACATTCAAAAAGAACTTATTTTAGAGCGGTTATCACAATACCATTATACCTTATACCATTATCATACAGACAGAAACTTATGTCTATGCCTAGTCTTATTTGATTATTTTAATGCATTAATAATATATAAATATTTTATAGTAATTAAGAATGTCTAATGTTAATTAAAATATACCTACTCTACAAATATTCAAAGTAATGAAGTATTAGCTATTATAGTTACATTAATAACATGGGCCATATAAAAAAAACAAAAAAAAAAAAACAACAACTGGGTATTCCTAGACATAGCTGGATAATAAGAGTTTGGTACATGAAATTGACATGAGGGCTCTATTTTAACAATCTAATCACAGAGTCTAAAGTGCATGACGCAAAAGCATTAAGGGCGTATCCGAATCCACTTTTGCTATTTTAAGGATGGAAAAATATGGTTAGCGCCACGACATATAGTCTAACAGTGTTGTGCATATTCTCTTAATGAGTTGGGTGTGTTTTGATCGTAATGTGCTAATCAAAGTCTCATCTCCCAATCCCTTTAAGAGTCAGTTGCGTCACGCCATGGCTCATTAAATGGCAGACTTTGTAAGTGGAAAAAAGGAAAGGTTCACCGGCGAGATCTGCTGTGCAAGCATAAAGAATGAGCCCCCTCCAATCTGCCTCTTTTTCTTTACTTTACTTTACTTTTACTCTTTACTTTAAGGAAACAGTGTTGTATGGACTCTTCTGAAGACATCAATCAGCCTATATATTTAATTTGATTTGTTAAGTGCAAAGATTTGTTTCAAAACTATTTTTAAATTCAGTTCTAATTTCCAGCAAACGGATAAATGAACAATAATAGCGAAGTGTGGTCAAAAAAAAGTTATATCCAAACACACGTCCTATTTTTTTATTCCCCATGTGCTCCAAAACTCAACAGGTAAAGAAATCTAAACTTGTTTTTATTAAAACAAGTATAAATATGCTTAAAATAAATAATAATGCTAATAATAAAAGCATTATACAGAATCAAGTTATCATGAATAAACTGAAAAAAGCCCCCTGATGTGAAGAAGGCATGGAGGCAATGGTTTTTATATTTATGTAAAAAATAATATTTTCTGTAACATTTTTATCCTTTAATTTTTTTTTTTTTCATTTGTGAAAACGTGCATATTGCTGTACATCCTGTGTGTATTAAGCCATGTGTAAGCGTTTAAGGGGCACAACTAATGTGCTCTGTGCTGGACTTTAGACCTGCTTTCAGCTGGTCAAATTGTGCAGTCTCATTTAGTTCTTCAAGTTAGTAACGTGCCAACAATGCACCTAAACACACATCCTTTCTAGACCAGAACACCTATGAGTCGACAATGCAGCACAAATGCAGTTACTATTTAAACAACGTTGCGCAAAATGGGAAAAGAAGGGTTGCGTTGGTCTGAAAATAGCAACAAATTGCACCAATTGTGTGGGTGTATGATAAGGTTGATTAAACAACATTGCTTCCTTATTCTTAGATGAAACTCTTGTAAAATAGGCCAATCAGAACTGGCAATTGAACTGACGATTTTCACAGGATCACTAATAAGCATGCTCCAGGTGGCATTTGACTGGCCGCAATGTTTTCTAGTGAGGTTAGGGTTAGGTTATACTTTTCTTTTTTTAAACTTTTATTAAAATTACTATGTATGTGGGGCTCTTTTTTTTTTAAATAACGCAGTTTTTAATCCACTTGTTAAGTGTGATAACATGCAAAGAGGCTTCAGGGTCCAAGTGCCATATCAAACTGTATAGGGAGACTCATCAAATGGGAATAATAAACATTTACATAGCTTTGTAATACATCCCATATTCCCGTATCTCCCAAATATATGTTTAATGCATGTATATGCATTGTGTCATGTCATTCAGCTCTTACTAAAATTGATCTTGAGTGGAAGGACAACAATAAACTTTATAAAACCCATCTGTTTATGCAGAGATTGATATTAATTCCTGACTCTGTTTACAGATATACTGTATACAACCCACAAAAAAAAAAAAATCTATAAATGCATCTGTTTTAGCCCCTTTTGTCAAGTAGAATTTTAATTTAGTCTAGCGTGTGTCTAAAATCTGCAAAAAGTTGTCAGCAATTTTGTTCAATATTCAGATTTCTGTTCTGAAAATGTTTGCATATTAAGCTAAGTTTAGAATCCACATACATTACATTACAGTTCTAGTAATTTTGTAACAAACACATACTCAAAACAATGCTTCTCTTTGTTGTAAAAAAATAAATGAGTGAAAAAAGAAAAGAGAACCCAGTCCAGGAGACTCGAAACAAGCAGAATTCCTTTATTGAGACGTGTTGGTTAATCTGCAGTCATACAGCGTCTTTAAGATGTCCGTGTCTGCAAGAGCCTACTAGAGGTCCGCAGTCTGCAAGTTCTTTTACAAGTCTCTCACAAGTCTCACACAAGTCTAAATATAGTCTGAATTGAGACAAAGATTTCATGGCTATATTGTGTTCTTAGGAGGAGGGGATATAGCTAAACAAAGTATGCAAATTAAGGGTTGTGGTCGGCAGGGTAAACTGCTTCTCAGGTCTAATCTCATCATGTTCTGGAGACAGAAACCGCCTGACCATTTGATCGAAAAGAGAAAACAATAGACACCCCATGCTGTGAAACTGACAATTTGCATTACTTTGGCTTAGCCTGTGATCAGACAGACAAAAGGTTAATGTCCCTCCTAGCTGGGATGTTAATGAAATTATATAATTAAAAACCAGAGAATATAACTTTTCAGTTATACGTAGATTATTGTTCATTTGGAATTAGTTGATAGAAATTTATATTTCCACATCTTTAATAGTGTGTTTATATTTGAAGTCTGTTTTTTTGGTTTATAAATTTGGCATTGGTTTACCGATTGTGTTCCCACTGTCATTTTTAAGACCAAAAAAATTTAAATAAACACATTTATAGTATATATTTGCCAATCAAGCTTACTGAACACTACATATATGCTGAACATCATTTATAAAATGTTCTTTCATCTCACATACACAGACACATATTGCTTCTGTGCAGATGTTCAGATATACATGTGACAGCCATTTTGAACTGTAATGGTTAACCTTATTTTATATTTTTAGTTTGTTTAGTCGTCTTTGGTCATTGCATTCATTTTTCAGTCAATCTACGCCAATGTCTGTTTGAAACTGGAATGTGACTAATTTTTCCCATGGTTTCGATCTGCCTTTTTTTAAGTTCGTGCAACTGAATTGACTTTGTGAAGTGTGAACACACCCTTAATCGTTGTCACCCTATATATTCCCCTGTGGTGTCTTATGGCTGTTGATGTCATCTTGCAGGACTATCTGGAGGCCCTGCTGGGCGTCTGCTATGACGGTGTGGAGGGTCTCCTGTATCTGTGCCTGTTCTCTCTGCTGGCAGCCTGTGCCTTCTGTGCCCTGTTGTGTGCTGTTCCACGCGCATGGATGCTCATCGCCATCAGGTACCAACCCAACCAATAAAAGAAGTATATCAATTCCCAAATTCACTTATATGTTAACAGCAGAAACAAATGTTATTATCTTAGCTTTGGAATATGTAATGTCTGAGGAACAAGGACTGTTATTTTAATTACATATTCGAATTCCTGCATTTAAGCAATGTTTTCACATATAAATGATAATCTGGATCTAGTTAAGATATGTCACAAACTTTTGAAATTGGAGAACTTTTAATTTGATGTCTGGTTTTAAAGGGAATGAAGAATCAGACTGCATAAGATGCGCTATTAACAAATCTCAGAATTTGCCCAGTACCTTCTTTAGACTTAAAATCAGATCTACATACAAAATAAGATCTACATACAGGGAAATAACTCTATGAAATAAGCCCTAAAGGCCCCAGCATACTTTAAACCAATTAAAAAAGAATAATTATTGAAATGAAAATCATTTTGAAACAAAATTCAGACAAAACGAAGTTTGTTTCAGCAGTTCAAAAGTTTGGTCCTAACCACCTTCAAACTACCATTGGTCCATGATGATTACCCAATCTCTGGGTGTGCTGGAACTATGCCTTCTTTGACATGCTTTGTATCAATGCATTTAAGAGTCAGACAGGAGAAAGTCATCAGACTCAACAAGACCAACAACATGATTAAGCCGGAGGGTTGAGTCGCAGAGCTTTATCCACACATGTACTATCACTTCTTGAAGGATTTTAAAGTGTCATGAAATCCATTTTTTGAAATGTTGACAGATATACGTGTGTGTGAGTGGCACATTGCTAAAACACTATTGGGTCATTTTTATTTCACTCTATAGTTAAAACATAGATATATGAATATAAATATAGTTGAATATTTTTGCATTGTTTAGAGCAAATTTATTTTTAAATTCGATTTTCCAGTACACAGTGATTTTATCAAAATTTCAGCATTTCTGTGCATCAAGCCATAAATGAGACGTACATTACTACCGATTACAGTGTTTTTGTTCAGAGACATGGGTCGTCAGTGCTTCGTTTTTTAAGACTTGAGATATCACAAATATTTTGATGTCTTTGACACAATTCAAACATGAGCCAAAAACACGGAGACAATCGACTCCACAACCCAGCAGGTGGGAATGCGGTAAAAACCAGCTCCCCTCCTTTCCTCCATTTACATTTAAAACATTTCTTGAAACCCACATTGGTTACTCAGCCCCATTGTCACTCAACTCACACAGAATGGTGATTTCAAAGTCTGAATGTTCTAAATCAACCCAAGTGACTTCATCTATTATGTTTGATATCATTTGAAATGTCTCAGTGCAACTGGTACAATGGTCTCGTTCCCTCAGAAACAGACATAACCAAACCAATAAATATATAACTTCAGGTATCTTTTGAACCACTGCCATAGGTGTGTCTTTTCTATATGCATAAACTCTTCCTCTAAATGCAAATGCCTTTTGTTATTCACACAAACCCCTTTTCCTTGAGGGGATTCTTGGATTTACTACTTAAAGATGCAGTAGGTGATTGTCTTCAGAAGCATTTTTTTGTTGTGCTGGTTGAAAGTCTCTTCACAGTCTAATAGTAATGATTAAAATAAATGATCTGATTGTATTTATATGTATTTTTATATATTGGGTAAGGCATCAAACAAAAAAAATCTCATAATTCCGATAAGTTGCGCAATTTGTCTGTCAGCAAATGCAGATTTGAAGATCTGCGCAACCGTTTGTATGCAGCTCCGCCGACCGCCGCGCGTTCACGAGAGATGTTGTTGTTACAAATGGGTTATATTTTTAAAGAAGTGTTGTTTAGCCACTAAAATCTTCCGATGAAAGATTGATAAAACTATTTTCAGTTTCATAAGGGACCTTTTACGGCATCAATAATGTAGATTTTAAGGCGCTATTCCGCCTAGTCTCTCCCTATATTGTTTACCATGCAACTCTGCTCTGAAATAGCATGTCAGTTTGGCTTGTTCGCCGCTTTTAACACGTGAGAGAGTTTTTTTTTTTTTTTTTTTCCTTTTTGCAATGCTCGTATTTCAGGAGGCGTGGCTCTAGACAGCAGGGGAGGGACTGTGATTCAGAGATTTATGCTAAGCTGTTAGCATTGTGGAAGATCACCTACAGCACCTTTAGGGGAAAGTTTTTAAATGTTCGGGGCAATTCTGTTATCCAGATCAGCCCATAGCATGGAACTCCATCTTCCACGCTATATATATTATGAAGTCAGGTATGCATCTTTTAATCTTGGATTTATCTTTGAGAATTTGATGTCTTGTATTGATCGTTTTACGAATTTACTGAATGAATTGGCACAATACACATTTATTTGGATAATAAATTGTTATGTTTTAAAATATTGAAACAGAATTTGTGTTATTATCTCTAGTAGATTACATTAAGTCCATAGCACCACAAGCCCCTGTACAGGTTAGTAACGGACTAAAACACGGTAGACAAGCAGCGTGGCACGCTATACGATGTTCTTAGTGCTCCGACTAACACATTGGCATGGATTCTTGTATACTTAGACTGTGAAAGGTTATCTAAGGGGATAGACCTTCATCTTTTAAACTTATAATACTATTTGGATAGTATAGTGATTAATCAAAGTTATTAAAAGTTTAAGTATGACTGGTCTAATTCTATAGTTATGATCATTATATGACTCGGGGTGCTTTCACACCTACACTTTTGTTTCGGAACCTGTCTCATTTGCCCAGTTAGCGCGGTTCGTTTGGCATATGTGAACAGGGCAATTGCGCTCTGTTCCGCGCCAAAGTAATCGCTCTGAGACCGCATGAGTTAGGTGGTCTCGGCTCGATTGAAATGAACTCTGGAGCGGTTCGAAAGGTGATAAAGGTGAGAAAGCGATCCGATCCGAGCGCGGTTATATCACAGTGTTTTATGGATATGTAGTAGGCATACGGCTATATAAAGAGAGAATTATGAGTATGGCGGGAAGTTTCGCGAGTCTCCAGGTGCCCGCAAACGAGTGATGATGTCCCGGTAATCTCGTCTCCCTCCCGGTCCTCAAATAGGCATCGTCGCGCACCCTTCTCACCCCTCCCCACCCCATCTCTCCTCAGACACGTCGCGAGCGCACACCATGTCAATCATCACCAAACCACCTCTCCTGACAGCTGAGCAGGACGCTGCAAAATAAACCCTGACACTCTGACCAATGTGAGGAGAGTTTACTCGCACATGACTTGTTTAAGCTCTTTTGGTCCGATTAGAAACTTTGCAGTGTGAAAGCGAACCGCTCCAAGAGCAAAGAGCAACAATGTAACATTTGTAATCTCTGTTTCGGAACAACTGAATCGATTCACAGGTGTGAAAGCATCCTAAATAGCTCTGTTTGATTTATGCTTAGTTCAGACTGCGTGATTTTAGCCCCGATTTTGGCTCGCCGACAGGTTTTGAGAAATCGCCGACAAATGCCTGAAATCACAGGCGAATCGCTGCTCGTGCACGTGAGTGACAATCACACAGTATGAACGATCAAAGACGCGATCTGAGAGAATCGCAGATGAGTCGCCGATGCCTGTGAGATATTTGGCGTGCTAAATATCTGGAGCTGTCGGCGATTCAAATCACGCCGTGTGAATTGAGTTTTGACTGAAAATAACATCAGCGATCGCCTGCAGCCAATGAGGGAGCAGCTTTCACTTGCGTGTGCGTGTGTGTATACCTGCTGCAGGCCAGTGGGAGGCTGGGGGAGAAGTTAAAAGCGCTCCTTTTCGGTTTATTTTGGACCCAAGAAATGGAGGGAAAACTAGTGGAGGTTTGACAGGACTCAGGAGCAACCGTGTCTGTTTGACGTTTCATACAGAAAGAAATTAATTTATTATCAACGTTGAGGAGAAATGGCTAATTCCCTTTAAACCCAGGTGAGCAAACATGTACATGCTCTACCCCATTAAAGGCTTCTTTCTCATTATGTAGTTAATAACAAAAGATATACTACTTGTTTTTGGCTGTGAGACGTAGTTTGGACGAAGTTGTCGGCGATTCTCCCTATAGTAAAGTCATGCAATATGAATGTTTATGTCGCCGAACCATCTTGCAGTGTAAACAAAGCAGCGACGAAACGCTAGCCCAGATAGTCATGCAGTGTGAAAACATCTGTGACACGACTAGTTTGAAAATCATGCAGTCTGAACTCGGCATTAGTAGATAGCAGCTCAATGGGGACCGCATAAAACAAATATATATATATATATCCTAATCTGAGTAAAAAGGTTCTGCCTCTTTAGGATGGTGGATAATCGCCACTGTTTAGTGACAAAGACTGACATGCTTGTGCTTAAAACATTGTAAACTCGGCCGGTACAAGACTCAAGATGTTATAGGAATCTGAACGAACAAGAAAATTATACAATAATGAATCGAAGAGAATATTCAATCATATTCTAAAGTAATATTAAAAGAAACTAAATAATCTTATCAATGTTTTATAATTGGAGTCAGATAAAACAAGGATAAATATTAATATAAATAAATAATAATAATATATAATAATTAGAATAATATAAATTTTCTAAACCACCTCAAACTAAAAACAGAGTCAGATATGAGATAAATTTAAAGTAAATTAACATTGTGCACTGGAAAGACCGAACATGCAGTAAACCTTGTCCACCAGTAAACACTGTCATTGGAATAACTGGCTGGACCCTACAGTTTCTCTGTAGAGTGCCAACTCAATTATTATTTTATTTTATTTAATTTTATTCATTTATTTATTTATATTGATTTACTGTGATGTGAGTGGATCACCTGATAACATGTAAGGAAACATTGTTTACCCACAAGCTTTTTGAATCTGGGAATGGTGGGATATGGATTTTCCCATTGTCTTCTTCTTTTTTTTTTTTTTTTTTAAAGACGTGGTTACATTTTGTGTTGATGTTTGTTATATATGTTTTATATATATATATATATATATATATATATATATATATATATATATATATATATATATATATATATATATATATATATATATATATATATATATATATATATATATATATATATATGTGTGTGTGTGTGTGTTTATATGTATATACAACAAAATATATGTTTGTTGTATATAATGTTACTACAATACTGTGTTTCATAATAAATATAATGTAACACAATCAACATTTTAAAAGGCAAACACTACATCTGTATCCAAATAGTCTTTGTATCATTTTGTTTAACTCATTTTTACAGTGACATTTGGAAATAATGCCATTGCAAAACATCAATATACGCTTTGTCTTCACTTTCTCCTGCATGCATGCTTTTGTTTGTTTACAAATGTTCAAATTGATAAGGCAGTGTACCCGCACTATAATCAACCAAACTGCATTATTCTTCTCAGAATCACTCTTAATTGCCTTGATGTGTGTGGGTTTGTGTTGCTGGTGTGCAAATTAACTGTTTCATGTAATGAAACTCCCCTTTTTATACATAGCCTTCCATCTTTCCACGTGTGACACTCCCACCTAAACAAAGCTGGAAACTCCCCTTTTGCTAGCTATTTTTTGAATCAGAGAAGTGAAAACTACCTGCTGAGACACAACTGGACAACAAGCACAACCACATAATGCCACGTCTGATAAAGTTCTAAACGTTGTTCCATTTAGTGTCTGTCTGCTGCAGATAGAAATCAATATGGCGTAGTGTGGTGGCGCTCTCTTTGAAGAAGGCTGTCACCTTATCTAAAACTGTTCTTCTTTCTCAGGCAACATTGTTTAATGTGTTTAGCAATAGACTCAAGCAGCCTGACACATTTACAGCTACACCTACTGCAGCACGATGGTGTCGGAAGGTTCAAAAAACTTCACTCAGCCTTTTCGAACTTCTTTTTGGCTTCAAACAAAAAGCCAAAATGAGCATCTTCACTTTCTTCTACATGCATGCTCATAGTTGTGTAGAAAAGATTTAACTGATAAGGCAGTGTACCTGCACTATAATCAACCAAATTCAGCCATTTTGGTTTGGAGAAGTTCTCCAATTCTATACATCTCTTAGAATCACTGTAAATGCTGCTCTCAGAACCAATCTCCATCGTCACAGCAAATGCGGTTTTGCGTTGCCCTTGTGAAAATTTCCACATAAACACAGCTGAAAACCCCCTTTTTTCTATTTTTTTTTTTGATACCGAGGTGTGAAAATTCCTTTCTGAGACAGGGGTTTCATGACCCTCCAAGTGGTGGGATCAGATTGTTTATACCCGCTGTAGAATATGTCACTTCTAGATGACTCACACACAGGTTTTTATTGTTCAGAGAATATCCTCCACCATGCTGTATTTGTAAAAGCATTTTTAACCCTCAAGTATATCTTATTTGTGTTGGCTAGGCATGGGTCGGTATAAGATTTTAGCCATAAATAAAAATATCTTGGTACCTGGTTTTGTGTTTACTGCTCTAAAATACACTCACCGGCTGGTCAGAAAAATAGAAAATATCCAGTAAGCTGCAGTTAGTAAGCGGCAGTTCTGTGGGCGAAAATACTTTGTTGATGCCAAAAGTCAGAGGAGAATAGCCAGACAGGTTCAAGCAGATAGAAAGGCATCACTAACTCAAACAACCATTCGTTACAACCGAGGTATGCAGAAGAGCGATGCTGAACACACTACACATAGACTTTTGAGGTGGATGGGCTACAGCAACAGAAGACCACACTAGATGCCACTCAGCTAAGAACATTGATTGGAAAAATATTGCCTTGTCTGATGAGTCTTGATTTCTGCTGCAACATTCAAATGGTAAGGTCATAACATAAAAGCATGGATCCATCCTTGTATCAATGGTTCAGGCTGGTGGTGGTGGCGTAATGGTGTGGGAGATATTTTTTTAGCACACTTTAGGCCCATTACTGCCAATTGAGCATCTTTTCAACACCACAGCCTAACTGAGTATTGTTGCTGACCATGTCCATCCCTTTATAAAAACTTCCAGCAGGATAATGTGCCATGTCATAAAACGCGAATCATCTCAGACTGGTTTCTTGAACGAGACAATGAGTTCACTGTACTCAAATGTCACCAGATCTCTCAATCCAATAGAGCACATTTGGGATGTGGTGGAACAGGAGAATTGCATTATGGATGTGCACCCGACAAATCTGCAGTAACTGGGTGATGCTATAATGTAAATATGGACCAAAATTTCCTGTACTTTGTTGAATCTATGCCACGAAGGATTAAGGCAATTAAAAAAAAAATTAATTAAATAAATTACATATACCATAGAAACGGTAGAACAAATTTTTGGTGGTTTTAAAACCTTGACTTTGACATACTTGGCTCTAATTCTGTAAAATGTTAATTGGTTTATTTGAAAAAAATTTTAACCATGCTAATCTAAATAGAGTTTTAAAATTGTTATGAAAAATAAATTGTTAATGTTTATTGTTACTTGGCACGCCATGAATATAGCCATAGAAGCAGGCATTGTACTAAACACAAACCATCAAGTAATGTCCTGCCTCCTACTGTATCATTGTGGTACCCATTGAGCAGTGTTGTTTTTTTCCTCAGGGACAGGGATTATGATGATATCGATGAAGAGGACCCGTTTAACCCCACAAGGCGCTTTAATGCTTATAACCCCAGCCGAGCTCAAGTCCACAGTTTCTGCAGCTACAGCAGCAGTATGGGCAGCCAGACCAGTCTACAGCCTCCACTGCAGGCCACATCCAGCACACCCGAGTACATGTGAGTGTGTGTAAAAGAAAAATAGAGATGTTGTTTTCTCCACTGTTGACCCACTTATCTTTTCTCCTCTCCTGCAGGAATCAGTCCATGCTGTTTGAAAGAAATCCTCGCTATGAAAACGTCCCATTAATTGGGAGCGGTTCACCACCACCATCGGTATTTTGATTCAAATCCTACATTTAATAAATAATTTATATTCATTATTTTTATTTAATTTAATTTTTTTAAATAAATTATAATGATTTAATAAAAAATAATTTGGAAAATAATATTTATATCTATATAATATAGGCTACTAATAATTAATAAGACGCATTTTTAAGTTCAATACATTCATAATATTGATTATTATTATGTGTATTACATCTTCAGGTAGCTGCTGATGTTTAGAACTATTTCATTATAGGTTGACAAACTTGCTTCCATATATCATAAAATAAATTCTATATTTAAAAAAGAAAATAATAATTATGATAATAATAATAATAATAGAATTAAGTATGTTAATATTTAAAGGGCGAGTAAAACATATTTGATGCAATGTTGGCTTACAACAACCTAAAGAATAACCATAACCCTTGTTATGGTTGTTGTGTGTGATTGTGGTGCTCTGCTAAAAACAGAAATGGAGCATTGCTGCCCCCTGTTGTTAAATTTTTTTTTACTTGAATATCCATGCAGCAGGCACAAAGAAAATGAGAAGTGAATGACTATTAATTATTAATAGTATATTATTAATAAAAAATATTTAAAATGGTTTGGTCTTGGCTTAATTCAGACTGTCCTTCAGTCTGGTGCTCATAAGTAATAAGTGGAGGCTGTAATGAAGAGGATGGTCTGCTTAATGCATTACAGAAAGTGTAAAACCCATCTTGTGTCTAATGAAGCAAACCCCAGCGTCATTTTCAACTGTCGTGAGATTTCACAGCTAATTGACTTCTTTTCCTGTCTTTTATCACTTTTGAACTTGTATCCCTCAGACATTTAAAAACAGTAAGTGGGTTCCAATAACATTTCTGCCCTTTTTTTGTCCCCATGTCCTTATCCTGAAAATACCATCACCAAATGCATTGATTACTCTGTACATCCTTGTAAAACTCAAGAGCACTGACTTTTTGATGCTGTTGTCTTCCGTTATTTTTGACTGGAAATCATCAGTATGTTGTACTTTTCCAACTCATGTCTGTCCTGTGCTGTTAGTAATTACCTTAAGGCCTTTTCACACACAGTAGCTTTATTTCTGGTATATACAGTATATATATATATATATATATATATATATATATATATATATATATATATATATATATATATATATATATATATATATATATATATATATATATATATTATTACCATGTATATGTGCAGAACACACCATAAAGAAAAGTGAAATTATTCATTCATTCATTCATTAAATAACTCATTCATTTATTCATTCATTCATACATACATACAGTGGTGTGAAAACTTGTTTGCCCCTTACTTTGTTTCATATTATCAAACTAATTTAAATATTAGTCACAGATAACACAAGTAAACCCCTTATTAAGGTAAAATTTTTGAATGAGTCTGTTGAAGTACTGTGGATACGTTTTGTCCCCCTCATCTTTGCATATTTGTTGTAATTCTGCCACAATGGAGGGTATTAGAGCATGACCTGTCTTTTAGCGGTCATGCCTCATTATCTCAATCGGATTCAGGTCAGGACTTTGTAGGGCCACTCCAAAGTCTTTTCGTGACCTCTTAGATAAGTTGTCTCTGCGCTCTTGGGCCAATTTTAGTCAGCCACTTCTAAGAAGAGAGTCCAATGTTGTTGTTTTTGCCATTTGTAGATAATGGCTCTTATTGTGATTTGCTGCAGTTTTAGAAATGGCTTTATAACCTTTTCCACACCGGAAAGGTCTCAGATTAGGTCTCTTTTTTTTTCTCATATGTTTTTTGAATTGCTTTGGATCTTGGTATGATATATCTAGCTTTTGAGGATCGTTTGGTCTTCTTTACTTACTTCAGGTCCAATTTAAGTAATGTATTGACTTACAATAGCTAGGCGCTGTTGCAGTTTGTTTTACCTTAATATTAAAACCTTAATTTCAAAACCATATGATGCGTTTACTTGTGTTTGTCTTCGACAAAAGTCCTGACCTGAATTTATACTGTGTGTATATATATATATATATATATATATATATATATATATATATATATATATATATATATATATATATATATATATATATATATATATATATATATATATATATATAAATTCAGGTCAGGACTCTGACTAGGCCTTTTTGTGACCTCTTGGATGAGTTGTTGCTGTGCACTTGAGGCAATTTTGGTCAGGATAGTTCTCCCAAATCATGTCATCTTATTTCAAGCCTCTCTCTTTCTTCCATTGATCCCCAAAAAAAAGATATTTTGAGGAACATTGGAAGACAGAAGCCATTGACTTTTATATGCTAACGGCTACCATTTCCAAATTCCATCTTTAGTATTCATCAGAAGAAAGGTTTGAGGGGCGAATAAATAATGGGTACATTTTTATTTGAGTGAATTATCACTTTAAAGTGTTTCATTCAAACAGCTGATTCATTCAGAAAAGAAGGATGTGACTCATTTAAACTACAGATTTCAGCAGATTGTTGACCCTGTTATCTACATGTATGTACTTGTGTAAATATATGTACATAAATAATTTTAATTATGTCTTAATAATTAATCACCATTTACTATTATGTATGTAAATGGTTAGATGATTTGTTTACAATACATTTTATAAAGTAATGTCTTTTAGTGGTAGAGAACTACTTTAGATTTGTTTACTGAACAACTGCTTCTAGTTGATATAATTTGTATTTTAAACCTTAAATTAATCATTAAAAATATCTTTTGTTTTAAGTTTGTTACGTTTTCAGCCCCTACAATCTCACAATAAATTCACAGATTTTTATTAGAATTTTATTTATTGATTACAACATTCTTTGCAGAATGAGCATAAAATAAAAGATCGTGTCTGATCCATACTCATTGCTCATTTAAATAAAAGCATTAGACATCATGACCTCTCACTTCCTTTTAGTCCACCTTAAAATCTCAATGCTCGCAGAAAGAGATTAATTCTTTAATCTACGTTATGTGTGTGAACAGGACTTAAGGCTGTTTTATTGCCTGTGATTTTCATGTTATTATCCAGTCTCCAGCACCATACTCATCTACCCATTCTTTCTCGCTCAACTGCAGTATTCGCCCAGCATGAGGACCACCTACCTATCTATGACTGATGCCCAAATCAGACACTTCGGGACAGACTTCCAGGTCTAGGTTTCCTAAAGCAGATGAAAACCACTGGTTGGACACCTGTGGATGGGAAAAGCACAAATATTTACTGTGTCAAAGGGAGTTCACAAAGACTGCATGCCGTCCAGACCTGACAAACTCTCATGTAGAGGTAAAGAGGATTCTGGCTGACTCTGAAACATGTGTAAATATCCGCTTATTCTCCTCAGGGCCTCGCCGGATCATTGATTTATGGTGTTTTCTGTGACCAGTGTTCAAGAAATTTGATTAATGCTTCAGCTTAGGTTGTGTAAATCTCGATTAATAGCTAAAGAAAGGTGAAAAGCGGTTATGTTTTACAGCACAAAGGCCTTGAGCCTCCACAAAGAGCCTTTAATTAATATTCCCAGACTTTTCGCACTGGTTTAATTGACTCCAAATGACACAGCCTGAGAGAAATGATCAATCGCTATCTGGCCCACAATAATGAGTGTGTTTTGCATGAGGAGCGAGGGGTTTCGTTTGGTGCCTCTCTTTAAATGTATTTCAGTGTTTCGGCCTCGTAAATGTCTGATGTAGAAGTCCAATAAAAAGTCTGCTGTTTATTCCAGACCTGATTTGTGAGGCTCGCGGCACAGGATAAGGATGAATACAAATGATTTTCTACAATGGTAAATATGGGAATGAGCAATTTGGGGGTAAAATCACTGACAGGCTT
Organism: Danio rerio; assembly: GCF_052040795.2. Lineage (NCBI taxonomy): Eukaryota > Metazoa > Chordata > Actinopteri > Cypriniformes > Danionidae > Danio > Danio rerio. Next base: position 54,889,699 of record NC_141023.1, read on the forward strand.
GTCTCTTTTGGTTAAAGCTTCTCTGTCTGTGTGTATGTTTGCCTGTGTACTCAAACTAGATCAAAGCTGCCTATTTGAAGCGCTTTCTGTTTTTTTTCCACTGATGTACTGTATAGCTTTGGCCATGATTTTGTTTGTTTTTGTTTTTTGAGGCTGACCATATTGCTTTTTAGTCGGATAGATGTTTATGATGAAGAAAATAAAGTAATAATAGATTAGATTATGACATGTATTTGTTTGTGACATTTCTAAAGTGCTTTTTTAAAATGTTTATGTAATACTTTTTTGTGAAATTTGATTCAATAAATAATTTTTATGTTTATTATTCTTATTGGATGCTGCATTCATTTCCAATTAAAAGAGTATATTTCGTGAGTTACATGTATTCTGAAGCACATTATAAGAAACATAAAGGGCTCCAATTTTGGCCTTCTTACAAGGTCTAAACTAAGTCTTTTGTCTCTTCAAAATAAGACTGTAATGTTCCAGGTCCAAAAAAACCCATCAGATCTTTCATTAAACACTGTTGAAATGTCAATTTTGCAGTCAGAGGGGATTTTAGCTGTTTTTGTGCCTATGCCTTTAAATGCAAATGAGCAGGTTATTCCCACCCACTCTAAGTAGTTTTTCTCCTCACACACTATTGGAAAGTCTTTCTTCAGAGAACGATAAACAGGCAAGTGACAGAACTCATACATGATGAAACAAAGACCCACTGTCACTACCCTAATAAGATTAATCTACTAGTGCACACACACAGTAACAAACACACACACAAGCTGTGCTGTTTTTGCTCACCTACTTGCAACAGATGTGACAGAATGAACACCGTGAATGTTCTGCTGTATGAAGAACTCTTAAGTTGCTGTACAACATGAACCTGATTTAATGTCCACAAACCAGGACTCCTGTGTTGTGATTGAAGCATCCTAGTTTATAATTGTGTACACTGTGCAGCTGTGGTGATTCCAGCACAGGGGTGGGCAAACCCAGTCCTGGAGGGCTTGTTTCCTGTATAGTTTAGTTCCAACACTAATCAAACACACCTGAACATGCTAGTCAGTGTCTTTAAGATCACTAGAAATTTATTAGCATGTGTGTTTAATTAGAGTTAGTGCTAAACTGTGCAGGACATCGACCCTCCAGGACTGAGTTTGACTGACCTCTGTTCTAGCAGTTTTTAATTACGTAGCTAGAAAAGTATAGTTCAAAATGCTATTAAAATCCCATTTACTGCTTCTTGAATTGCAGCCAATCACAGATAGTTAGAACAGATCTTTTAATTATTTATTTCTTTTTTTTTACTTTCTTTTTTGCAAATTCTGTCTTGTAGACATGATTGTAACTGCATGTTAATATGTGGCTATCAAACAATAGCAATGGGTGGGGGTAAACCGCACTGCTACCTCATGTTGTATTGGACCTTAAGATTGCTCAGATTTGGATCCTGTTTTAATTTTAGGTCATTTAAAAAAGAAACTTCTTGTGTTTATATCAATACAATAGGATTGTGGATGCAAAAATTCTGTTCAAACAACTCCCAAATGTTAATTTTGCATAATAGAAACCCTTAAAGATATGTTTATACAGCAAAAGTTTCACAGATACCAAGCCTTAAATGACACAAAACCACAAAATTATGAATTTACAGATAATTTAGACCATTTCATGTGGCATAATGTCTGAATTCTAAGCATAGCTTAATTCAAGTGCTATGGTTGGAATAAAACCATTTTGAATAATAACAAATTATATTAATTTACCTCTAAACAAAATAATATTTGTAAATGTATTTAGGAAAATGCTGTGTCTGTCCTTACAGTTTGGTATACATTTAGCTTATATAAGTTCTAAAAGGACATAAAGCAGAAATACCATGTGACTTACCTTATTCTTTGGTGGGAAACTCTGTAAGCAAGTAAGCTTGTCATTATTCTTCTTTCATGCTTTTTACACAATGTTTAGGGTACACCAATCCTATGGATTATTTGTCAACTCTTTTAATTTTTTTTTTCATTGAATTTCTCATTATACTATACTATATTTTGATGAAAACGCATACAATATTGTTTTAGATTATGTGGTACCTGCTTAGCATTTTAAGCTAAAGCACAAAATGGAAAAAGTCACTCTGTTAATAGTTTAAAAGTTTAACAATAACTCAAACAACAAAATTAGTAAATTGTCTTTCCTGTTAATTGAGAATGTCTGTTAATTACAATAAATCCCATTAAAACTTTAGTTTTCCGTCATAAAATAGTTCCTTTTTTAATGATAGTTGTTATCTCGATCAGTCAGCCTTAATATCAAATGTTTGAAAGGGTTTCACAAAATGCCCATACTCCACATTTGAGAGTGAAAAATGTAAAAACATTTATCAATAAACACCTTTTTTATGGCCACTTTCTCAGCTCATGTTTTTCAGCTGTGCTACAGTATGAGTATAGTGAAGAGCATTGTAACGTATACTGTACTGTAGTGTACTTACTAGTCGCTAGTGGGGGCTTAAGTTTCCTCATGCGCTTATTGAGCCGTTTGAAAAACATCTGAATCCAATCAGTCGTCCTGCACTGACACCGCGGGTCATCATCTCCGTGTGTCTTACTGTAAAACTGCAGCCAGCGTTGGATATGAGATGTGGTATTAGAGGAGAGGCGGGGATGTGGCTTAATCGCTATGGGAAATGTTTTCGGCAGACAGGGACGCCCGAGTCGAGTGACAGATCAGGACAGGGCGATATTGGTAAGAATTAATCGATCAAATAATCAATCAGTCAGTGGGTGTTGGGTTTCTGTCACCTACTGTACGTACGCGAGTAGATCTAGAGGCAACATATAGGCCTACTGTCCGTAATGAGTTCAGCCATAATGAACTACTGCCATTGACAGGATTATGAGCTGTCCTACTTTATACGACTGTGTGTGAGAAGAGAAACACGCTCACACACTTCAACAGAACGAAGAGGGAAATCATTATAGTTCATAAAGCACAACACAAAACCATAGAATATAACAGATCCTTAAATTACATGTAATGCAACTGAAGTAGCCTATGCATTACAGAGTATAATGTAATACACTAAAGCACAAAACAAAAGTAGAAGTAAAAGCGAAAGAAAAGTATGATTTACATAGAATATAAAGACATACTGAATGACAGATAATCTATTTATAAAAGCAAAATAATCTGTTGTGTGTGTGTGTGTATATATATATATATATATATATATATATATATATATATATATATATATATATATATATATATAGTTTTTTTTTCAACAAAATGAATGTATATATATATATATATATATATATATATATATATATATATATATATATATATATATATATATATATATATATTTATATATATACATAGGCTATATGTATATATATATATATATATATATATATATATATATATATATATATATATATTTATATATATATATATATATATATATATATATATATATATATATATATATATATATATATATATATATATATTATTTATATATTAACTTTTTTTTGTTAACAAAAACCAGAAACAACTATCTAACTAATGCTGAGATGACTTATTTATATTTGTGTGTAATAATTTCAAAATGTATGTCTCATAATTATTAAGTATTTATAATGACGAAACTGACAATAATACTAATAATGAATAGCATTTCTTATTATCATGCTGCCTTGAATGTGAGTTATCTGCTATAAAAAGTATGTTACTTTATGAAAAATAAATTTATGGTTTACATCAAACAAAAATGAAGCATTGCATATTAAATAAATAATAAAAATATTTTAATATTGAGAGCTTGTTTTATCAAGCAACACTTTATAATATATCATATTAAAGCAAGGTTGTATATAAATGACATGTGCATGTTTTATGTTAATACCATTAGACATTTGTTTGTGTGCATGTTCGTGCTACACCTCATAAAATAAAAATTAATAACTTATCATCATCGCTGTCCAAATTATATATGACACAATGTTTAATACTTCAAGATATATTTAAAATTTAATAAATTGTTTAATAACATTCTACAATCAAATCCCAACTAACAAACTAGCATTTTGCCACATGAGACCTGAAAAAATACTGGCTGTGCCTGTTATTTTATTTTGTTGTTGTTGTTTTATGAGCCATGGAAATAAAAATAATAAGTTGTTTAAACATATTTAATTGTTATCAATGCTGTTATTTTTGTAAATAGTTTTGTAAAATTTAAATTTAATCAAACAAGTGAGAACATCAATAACTCTATTTATTATTATTATTATTATTATTATTATTATTATTATTATTATTATTGTTGTTGTTGTTGTTGTTGTTGTTGTTGTTGTTGTTGTTGTTGTTGTTGTTGTACAATTGTTTTTTTTTGTAAATTTTAGTTTAATCAAACAAGTAAAAAACAACCACAATATAATTTATTATTATTATTATTATTATTATTATTATTATTATTATTATTATTATTATTATTATTGTTGTTGTTGTTGTTGTTGTTGTTGTACAATTGTTTTTTTTTTGTAAATTTTAGTTTAATCAAACAAATAAAAAACAACCACAATATAATTTATTATTATTATTATTATTATTATTATTATTATTATTGTTGTTGTTGTTGTTGTTGTTGTTGTTGTTGTTGTTCACATTCAGGTAAAGTGTCTTTAGCTGCTTTTTTGACAAGAAATTGCTTTTATTAAAGAGGTTGTTTTTATTAAAAAACACGCCGTTATTAAATCTTATTTGAAATAAAATCAAATACAGAAATACAACCAGATATATATTTATATCAGTGTTATAACAGCATGGGTGCTTTTGAATGTTGTGTCGGGCAGCAGGGGGCCTAGATTCCAGGGAAATAAAAGAAAAAGAAGAAAAAAAGAGACAACTTTAGACTACACTGAGTCTCTCTGATAAGATTCTGCTGTCTTGTTTATCAGAACAACAGTGTTTCAGGTGAGCACGCACACAGATCTGCACTCACAAATCCTGTGCTTTGACAGCTGTTTGTTCGTCTCAGTCCACAAACTGATGTCTTTATAAATAAGAAGCGTATGTATAAGTGAACTGTCATGTTTCTGCATTACGTCCTGTCACTGGATCACAGCAACTCAAGCAGCAGAGAGATAAACTGAAACAATATCGGAAGAAAATCACATTACAGTTGGAGCGAGAGAGACGTCTGGCCAAACAGCTCCTGAAGGATGGCAAGAGAGAGTAAGACATTTCACATTACAGGCCATTGGTTATGTCAGCCGTCATGCATTACACAGGGCCTTTATAGTGCTGATTTGATACCATCTGTATTGATTTTGGCTGTGTGGATTTACTAATATGTGTGATTCATGAGTCATTTTTACAGACGAGCGCTTCTGCTGCTCAAAAAGAAACGCTACCAAGACCAGCTTCTGGACAAGACTGACATCCAGATAGACAACCTGGAGCGCTTGGTGGGTTTACATCATGTTACTCATTTTTAAAGTAATACAGGATTACTACTGGACTGGTCTAATATGAGTGCTCACTTTTTAGTGTTTTATGGAAATAGGCTCATTTTACAATTCTCATAGAGTTAAACAGTTGAGTTTTAACTTTTACCATTTTTGAATCTGACTGATTCAAACTGATCTCCAGATCTGACAGGAGCACTTTTAGCTTAGCTTAGCATAAATCATTGAATCAGATTAGACCATTAGCATTTCACATTAAAAAAAGAATACAAATAAATAAGTAGTTTTGATACACTGTAAAACCCAAAAAGTTAAAGTAACTCAAACCGTGTGAGAAAATTTATTGCAACAAACTGTTTAAGTTCAAAAACTAATCCAAATGAGTACTGTGAACTTAATTTACTAATGAAATCACTAATGACCTCCTCCTAGCAGCTGACTCTGGTTAACTATCCATTTTTTCAGCTTGATCTAAGTGCAGCTTTCGACACAATCTCACATAACATTCTTCTTGACAGGTGCGCTTCCATTGGCATTGGTAACATATCTCTCAGCTGGTTTCAATCACACCTCTCAGGTCGCACTCAGTTCATTCAATTAAACTCTTTCACCTCGTCATCAGTCCTCATCACTACTGTTTTGCCCCAGGGCTCAGTTTTGGGACACCTGCTATCTTCTTCCACTTGGTTATATTTTCTGCAAACATCAAATTCATTTTCATTGCTATGCAGATGACACCCAGCTCTACCCATCAACCAAACCCAACCTTAAACTCCCACCTTCATTCCTTACTAACTGCTTTGCAGACATCAAATCCTGGTTCACCTCAAACTTCCTGAAATTAAATGACAATAAAACAGAACTTCTAATTAGGTACACAATCCTACTCTAAACAAATCACATACCCTTTTCTATTCCCACAGATGATTCTGTCTTTACTCCCTTCCTTCAGGTTAAGAGTCTGGGGGTCATCTTCGACAGCCCCATTTCATTCACTGCACATGATAATAATGTCACCCGGTCTGCTTATTTCCACCTTCGAAATATAAATCGTTTACGTCCTTCCCTCACACCTCATTCAGCTGCCATTCTTGTTCATATTTTAGTAACATCCCATTTAGACTACTGTAATTCCCTTCTGTTTGACCTCCCTAATAAAACTCTTCATCAATTACAACTGGTACAAAACGCTGCAGCCCGTATTATCAAAAAAACATTGATATGATTGATTATCACAACAGACGCATTCCACAACAGCTTCACTGGTTTCCCATATTTTTCAGAATGAATTATAAAATACTTCTTTATCCACATTCTTGCTCCTACATACCTTGCTAATCTTGTTCATATCGCCACACCTTCTCGAACACTCAGGTCTTCTTCTTCCATTCACCTCACTGTTCCCTCTGTCCGACTTAAAGCTTCAAGCACATCTGTTTAGAACTGCTTATTCACTTTAACCCAACTGTATTTAAAAAAAAAAAAAGTATTTTATTAACTTTTATTGTGTTTTTTTTTAACTGATTTTTTTAGCTGTTCTGTATGGTGACCTTGAGTGTCATGAACATATGTCATGGAAAAATATTAAATACAAATTTAATAAGAGGAAAAATCGAGAGAAGCAAAATATTAAATAAATAAATACATAAATAAAAAAAATAAAATAAATAAATAAATAAATATTAAGTAAAAATTTTGTTGAAATTTTGTAGGTTGTAATTTTTTTCAATATTTTGCTTGAATTTAATTGTATTATCTTTGAATTTCTCAATATGTTTGGTGACTAAAATATTATTTTAATAAATATATCTGTTTAATATATATATTTTTCTATTTTTTTTGTTTAAATACACTAAAATACAAATACATTTAATGCACTTAAATACATTGCTTATATTAAATGAGAATATAATAATATTATTTAATATTATTATAATATTTATTTTTGAAATGGGGTGTACTTAATTATGCTGAGCACTGTATGAATATACGCAATTAATAGGCTTATAAATAGACAATTTATAAACAGACAATTTATTATAGACAATTTGTATAAACAAAAGCATCTGCTAAATAAAAAAAAAAATATTTATTTAAGTTAATATTAAGTTCTCAGTGTCTCATCCTAAGAATCTTAAGACAGTTAGGTCTAAAAGAAGTAAAAAAAAAAAGGAACAATATGAATTTTACAATGTGATAAGGGAATTTATTAATTTTTTTGTTGGAAGCACTGATTGGTTGTCTCTTTTTTGTTAAAAAAATGGTGTGTTTCTTAAACAGTAGAGGTCCTTGCATTTTAATGCATTGTGTAACTTTGAATTTGAAAAGGTCTGAAATTCTTGCAACAAACAACATGAATGATATTTTAACTGTGCCTCACTTAGGTTCAAGACATCGAATTTGCTCAGATTGAAATAAAGGTCATCGAAAGTTTGAAGGATGGAAATGACTGTCTTAAGCAAATGCATGAGGTGAGTCTTTCTTTAGACTGAGACTATAGTTTATAATCACACATATATGCTGTATTGTAATAAGCAAATGCACCTGCAGTGGCTTAATAATGAATTGTCATTCATGTACAGCGCTGTTATTAGAAGCTAAGCTGATTCGTTGCTATGTTTTGGCTGGCGTGTAGTGTCAGTTGTTGTTAGTGGCGGCAGCAGCATGTTTTAGGACTGTTGGACATTGTTCTGGGATTAAAGGATTAAATATAACACTCTTAGATTACAGCGGGCCAGTCTTTGTCTTGTCCTAGACGGCTCTGTTGAGACTTATGAACATCCAGAGCTCCTTGATATCAACAACAGAACAAAACGGCCTTTTACTAAGCATGTTGATGTTTAAATTGACATAAACTGTAACTGCAGTCAATCTAAAGCTCTTTTCCTAATACAAGTCTTTCATTTGATCAAATTAATATAATATAATATAATATAATATAATATAATATAATATAATATAATATAATATAATATAATATAATATAATATAATATAATATAATATAGTGATCCTGTTCTAGGGGTGGCAAGGCAGTGGTGCAGTAGGTAGTGCTGTCGCCTCATAGTGAAAAGGTCGCTGGTTCGAACCTTGGCTCAGTTGACGTTTCTGTGTGGAGTTTGCATGTTCTCCCTGCCTTCCCGTGGGTCTCCTCCAGGTGCTTCGGTTTCCCCTACAGTCCAAAGACATGCGGTACAGGTTAATTTGGTTAGGTTAAATTGTCCGTAGTGTATGAGTGTGTGTGGATGTTTCTCAGAGATGGGTTGTGGCTGGAAAGGCATCCGCTGCGTAAAAAAAAAACTTGCTGGATAAGTTGGTGGTTCATTCCGCTGTGGCGACCCCAGATTAATAAAGGGACTAAGCTGACAAGAAAATGAATGAATGAATGTTCTAGGGGTCAAGTAAGTAATGGAAATAAATCCAAAGAAATAAATAAAAGTTTCAGGAAGTTTTATTTATTTAATTATTTATTTACATTTGGTCTGTTTAATTATTCCTTTATTTCTCATTTTTGTGTGTTTGTTTGTTTTACCCTAACCCAAAACCTTCCCTTGGTTAGGACCCTCAAAAAATAAATAATTAAGCACTTCACACTTGCATCAATGTAGCATATTTACATCAGGCACTTTCTTACAATCACTTTATATATAAAAAAAAACAAAAACATTGAGCATTTAGAAAATGTGCCTCAAAGGTGAGTAGGTGTGACATCCACCTTCAGAAACACTCTTCTCTCTATGAAAACAAACTAAAAGACTCCCTTCTCGCTACTTTAGCTCCTAATTCTATGAGCATAAACAATTTCTTTGTATAGCACTTCTTGTGTTTGTTGCCTATTCTTGTTAAATCGCTGAATGCCTCCTCAATGGTAAATATTTTTAAACAAAAGCAAATCTCATTTAGTACCAAATCATTAAATTTAAACAAAACTGACTATTAAGAAAATTTATATAACTATGTAATCCTAACAAAATGAGAGAAACAATGGTAACACTTTATTTTGATGGTCCGTTTGTTGAATTTAAGTTACATTGCAACTAATTCTCATAGGATTATAATTGGACTGTTAGGTTAGGGTTAGGGTTAGTGTAAGTTAACATGTACTTGCTACGTTTTCTATAGTTAGTTAAATGTCTGTTGAAGGAGCAGTATCAGCCGATAATAAGCAGTAAGACAGTCTACTAATACTCAGATGGACCATAGTGTTACCCAAAAATTATCTTCAGATGTTTACACAGTATGTGGAAATGAGGAACACACAATCAAACTATCATTTCAATAGTTTCTTCAGTCACCGTAGCCAGACGATGAAGCATTCAATCGTTAATGTCCAAACACATCTTTATATAAGTTCAGTATTGTTGTTGCAAATGAAATATAACACAGAAAACCCTATTTAAATATTTTCCAGTTGACTAGATATTAATTAACAGTCATACAAACATCTTTACCAAAGCATGTCTACTTGACGGTTGGTCTCGCGCGACCACCATGTTTGTAGTTTATTTACACTTTTCACCCGCATTTGTAGTTGATTGAACTCTTAGTAGGATAACAAAAATTTAACTCAACACCTCAAAAAAAGCAAAAAATTAGTTAAATGATTTGCTGCTCAATAAACATTTATTATTATCATCATGTTGAAGACCCTTTTGCTACTTACAGTAATATTTGGCTCAAAGGAACTGAAATATTTTGTAACATCAGTCTTTATAGGCACTTTAAAACAGCCTCATGCATCTTTGCTTAAAAACAGCTTATATAACAATAACATGTTTAGGATTTAGACTTATTTATGAGTATATTCAACTTTTGTTTACTGGTTGATTGATTTGTGTGGAATGTTTTGAGGTTCATCTCTGTGAGCAACAGTAACCAAACGGAGGTGGAGGTTAGCGAAGGGTCAGTCGTGTTATAAATTTATATATAAAAAAGGGATTTGCTGCTCTATTGTGAACATCTGACATTGAACATTGAAAATAATTTTTCATGCCTCGGATTAGTCTTTTTTTCTCTTCAGGTCATGTCACTGGAGGAGGTGGAGAAAATCCTAGAGGACACAAAGGAGGCCATTGAATATCAGAAGGTTAAAAACACATTCAATTCACTTCATAATTAAATGCTGAATAGACTTAAAACATGTACAAGTGTTCTGCATTACGTAAACCAATGAAAGAAGCCAAGGTGCATTTATATTAAAGAAGTCTTATTATGCTATAGTACTTTGTGGATTTCTGAGCATGAAAAAGCTCTGTAAAGTTACAAAGTCACATAAAAGAGAGTCTATTTTCTGTCTGATTTAGTAAACACTGTTTCTGAACACCCTTAAAGTCTGTACGAATCAAAATTTGCAATGTTTAATTTGCTAGTGCACTTTTTAGGTCAGTGTTTCTCAACCACTGTCCTGGAGGACCAACAGTACTGCATGTTTTGGATGTCTCTTTTGTCTGTAACACCCATTACTATGCTGCATCCCAATTTGCATAAATATACTATGCCCTAAAAGTATGTATTTTTTGTGAAGGAAAAATATAAACGCTTGAGTGTGTGACAAAAGTATGCAAGCTTTGGGACATACTACTTCCTCATTATAGATCATTATGTTGCTTAGTTATGAGCCCTGTCAATCATCCACACATCATTCACATTTCTTCCATACTAAATTAATTACAGGTTAATCTCCCATTCACCAGTCTTTCATGCCGAAAAATCTCCTCAGGTCTTTGGATAATTAAGCATTCAATCGTTAATGTCCAAACACATCTTTATATAAGTTCAGTATTGTTGTTGCAAATGAAATATAACACAGAAAACGCTATTTAAATATTTTCCAGTTGACTAGATATTAAATACCAGTCATACAAACATCTTTACCAAAGCATGTCTACTTGACGGTTGGTCTCACGCGTCCACCATGTTTGTAGTTTATTTACACTTTTCACCCGCATTTGTAGTTCTAATCGCATTCATGTCCAATGCGCAATGTACTTTTGGCAATATGAGTGGTTAAAGTATGGATGCTTCTACACCTACATTTTTTTACCAGAAATTGTAAACCATCCGGGATCTGTTGGCATACTGTTTTCAACATACTACGATTTGGGACATACTCATTCTGTTTCTATTAATGACAGTCATTCTTTGATGATGTCAGTTTAACGGCTTCAGGCACAATTTCCATTAACACTTTATAATAACTACACACTATAAACCATATATTAAGCATTAGCAAATAGTGAATTCATTATCTGTTAAGCATTAACTTTGCATAAAGGTTAGTAAACAGTTTAAAACTAAAGCTACAAATGCTCTATTCTTGACTTCAAACCACATTTATAATGTGCTTAGTAATTGTACTTTCATAATTTGTTAATAATTTATTTTTCATTACTTAATTTAGTGTTTCATTATTCACAAACCTAATTATTTAAGCATAGTTGGTTGTTTTTAGGATCATTCAGAATGAGTTAGTACATGATTTATAAACTGTTCAAATTAACATTTATAATTCTTATTATTCAGGCATATAGGAATAGTTAATTTGTATGTTAACAAATGCTTTATTAACTCAACTTCAACCAGTTTTGTGACCCAATCTAAAGTGAGGACTATTTATGCTTTATAAATCTCTTATAAATGACAATTAAAGGCTCAGTTCTATTCTAAACACGAAAAAAGAAAATAAATTACTTTATTCATTCCTGTTCGTTTGAAGATACACAAATGAAACTGCTTCAATGGAAAAATAAATCTTTGCAACCTTATCTAAAATAAAATCATTGTTGGGTTTCAACATCAAATCCTATTATATTGTTAAATTATTATATTGTTGTTGTTTTACATAATTGTATGTCGTATTTTGACACTCCTGTCATTCAGCAATGTTTAAACTTTACAGTAATTTTACTTTTTAGATAAGATTGCCAAGAATATTGTTTATTTTAAATTAAGCGTTTAATCATTATTTGTAAGGGATTTATAAAGTATAAATAGTCCTTACTTTAGATTAGGTCACAAAACAGCATGCAGTTGAGTTAATAAAGCATTTGTTAACATACATAGTAACCACTAATATTAGCCTGAACAATAAGATGTATAAACATTGATTTTAATAGTTTATTAATCATTTACTAACTCATTCTGAATGATCTTAAAAACCACCAACTATTCTTAAATACAAATGGTTTGTAAATAATGCGATACTTCATTTAGGAATGAAAAATAAAACATTAACAAAGAATAAAAATACAATTGTTAAGCACGTTATAAATTTGGTTCTAAGTCAAGAATAGAGCATTTATAGCTGCAGTTATAAACTGTTTACTAACGTTTATTAATGTATAGTTAATGCTTTACAGATAATGAATTGACTATTTGCTAATGCTTAATAAATGGTTCATAGTGTGTAGTTATTATGAAGTGTTACCCAATTTTCTTAACGATGCCCCTCTTACTGTTAGTTTGCTATGAGGGAATGATGCACAAAAACAAACCCCGCCCTCTACTCAATATTCAGTTTTAGCTGGAAGTACATAAATATATCATAAGATTTAATAAGACCCATTCTGTTAAATGAGGTGTGGTTGAGTTGTGTTTGTAGTGTTTTGTTTTTCATGTTCAAGACACACTATTTTACATGTATTACTAGTATACAGTACATTGAGGCATGCGACCTGGAAGCACAAAGCCAGTCATAAGTGTATTTAGTCACCTTTAAAAATGTCGAAAGGACATGATCACCTATGAAATTGACTTAAATCATAAAAATCATGAATTTGTTTCATGGTATTGACTAATATCAATAATTTCCCAGTTTAGAGTTTGCAAACTAATAGTGACAAGTAGACAGTACTTTTTTTTGTGATTTTATTTTTAGATAAAACATAATATTCGGCGAAGCAGTGGAGCAGTAGGTAGTGCTGTCGCCTCACAGCAAGAAAGTCGCCGGTTCGACCCTCGGCTCAGTTGGCGTTTCTGTGTAGAGTTTGCATGTTCTCCCTGCGTTTAGGGGGTTTCACTAGGTGCTTCGGTTTCCCCCACAGTGCAAAGACATGTGGTACAGGTGAATTGGGTCGGCTAAATTGTCCGTAGTGTAAGAGTGTGTGTGAATGTGTGTGTGGATGTTTCCCAGAGATGGGTTGCGGCTGGAAGGGCATCCGCTGTGTAAAAACTTGCAGGATAAGTTGGCGGTTTGGGTTCATTCCGCTGTGGCGACGCCGGATTAATAAAGGGACTAACTCAACAAGAAAATGAATGAATGAATATAATATTTGTACTACGTTTTAGTATTTTGGGAGTTTTTAATTCTTTTTTTAATCATTTTGTTCACACTCTCTTTCAAAGGCAAAGAAAAGGCATGTACTGTAAATAAAAAGATCCTGGTTGCTTTACATTTTTAAGCTGAATCAAATTAACCTTATGAGTCTATTGAACTTATGTCAAACTGACTTAAAACAGCTTGTGTAACTTATAAAGTTAAGTTAAAGCATGATTTACTTAGTTTATTAAGTTACAGTTAACTAACACCTATGCTGTCATGACTAATCGATGATATTTTTACAGTGTAGGATTAGGGGTATAAAATAAAATTGTACTTCTTAAATAGAATAAAAACGTGTCTTAAGTGTCTATGGCTATGTTTACACTACACCAATGTAGCCAAAAAGCGAAGCATTTTCCCTGTGGATTTAAAGACAAAAAAAATCATGTTTACGCTGTATTTCCATGTTCATGAAAACATGGCCTAAAATGCTATATTTCTAATGCCAGGCTATATTTTTGCATTATCATCTTGTATTAAACAGTATTTAGGGAAGTGATGACATCGTTGGTGGCTCAGTGCTGGTGTGGATGTAGAATTTGCTGTGTGTGTGTGTAAGATGCGTCTCCACTGTTGGCTGTAATTTAAATTCAATCCACGTTTTGCTGATGAAGCATTAGCAAACACTTGAGCAGCAACAACACTACCACATACTCCACCATTGTTTTGTGTTTGTGTTTAATCTACCCCACAGGGACAGGACTACAGCTGAATTTTAAAAACGTCTACTTTGTAACCTGGGACCTGTTTCAGTAAAGAGCTTTAACCAACTCGGAGTTTAAATTTGAACTCGGAGTTGATTTACAGAGAGATTAAAAACTCTGAGTTTTCGGTTTTAGAACAGCGGATCTAAGTTAGGTCAATCAACTTTGAGTTGACCAACTCAGAGTTAAACCTGCACACCGTGACTATAAAAATAAATTTTCAATAGTGACCATGACAACATCTGAAAAAAGAGATCCCCATTTCTTTCTCCAGCTAAACTTGATGTGCTCAAGCAAAGTTATGGCAAATATGAGCATGTTTTTTAAAAAGAAACACCACTGCATCAATGAAACAGAGGCCGTTAGAGAGGGGAAACAGCTCAGATTAATGCGCAATTTTACATTTAAAGTATTTAAATGTTTATGTAACATTACAGTATATAGTAAGTAATATTTTGTGTGACATTTATAAAAATTTTTACACACGTTCCCACTTTTATACACGTTGATCAGTTTTAATAAATTTAAAAGTGCACTTGAGTGTCAGCCTTTTTATTGATAAAGTGATAGAGGTTAATATGACATTTAGAATTTAAGCAGAACTAAACAATAGTTTTATTTAATATTTGTTTAATCTAGTGAATTTAAGTTAATTATTTATTAAAAAAGGACAAGCCATTCTCGTACGTGACTGTTCTTTGTGTGTGACTAAAATGTAGGCAATAGCAATGTTTCCATCCAAATATGTTAATTAAATTTATGCGCAAAACTGGAATAATGCATAAAAGATGTAACTTCTTGATTAAACAGGCACCAAATATCAACATTAAAAAACAGAATTTACTGCGATAGAAAAAGCTGGGTCAATCTTTGCTTAACTTAATAAATGTAATTGCGCCTCAGAAGACAATGCTGACACACAAAAAATACGTCGGGGCGTTTGAAGCCATGAGATGCGGAGAACAGATGCTCTTAACATGTTCAAGACGCTCTGTAGGTCATTAATAATATAATGACATTAATACTGAAACGGTAAAGGCATTTTAGAATGAATGACCAAAACAACATTTAAGATGTTTTACAGTGTGCTCAGCCAGCTGGTTTGTCCATTCACACACATTTTAATCATAATCTCTTATAACAAACATTTTTTTAATGTATAGGCCCACTGTAATTTGTTTAGTAAAAATGTTTCCATCGTAGTTTATGCGCATCTTTTCTTATCGAATAGAAGTTTATCCTACTTAGTTATGCAAATATTTTTATGCAAAAAAATGTTAAATTTTCAAAAGTTATGTGCATCATGACGTTTCCATCAATCGTTTTTATGCGCATCTCCAAAATGAGCATTAAAATAGGAGGGTGGAAAAGTAAGGCTAAGGCGAGAAATACCGCTTTGTCTTTTAAAAAGGGGTGGAAACCGACAGAAACTGAATTTAGAGGATAATACCTGCTCCTGAACAGGTTAGGTTCACAGAGTAAGTTACCACGGTAACTGACTCTGAGTTAAAATTACCTGTCTTTCAGAAACAAGCTTGACTTAGCCTGCTTTCTCAAGTTTAACAAACCTGACATTTTGAAATAGGAAAACTCAAAGTTTCGCTCATTTCAGGGTCAAAATACTCTGAGTTTTCACTTAACCTCTTTTCTGAAACAGGCCCGTTCTTAGAATGACACTGTTTTGTTGTAAATTAGCATGCAAAACACACAACAAGTTTTCCTTTTTTAAGCCAAAAAAGGAAACTTTCCAGTTTGTGTACAAAACAGTTGCATTTTGAGACTGGAAATGCATAAATCTGAAAACAGATTACAAAGTAGAAGTTTTTAAAACCACCACAGCTGTCTTGTTCTTGTGAACAACCAAAAATGAGAGTCTATGAAAACAAAGATGCCATGTGTGTTTGCATTGTATGTGTTTAGGGAGGTGCCAAGTGCTAACAAACACACATCAATGGTAGAGTATGTGGTTGTGTTTATTTTGTTCATTTTTGTTAAAGCTTCATCAGCAACGTGTGGATTCAACCAACAGCTTGTTTTTGAAAATGTTGTGTAAACATGAAACTATCTTAGGTCATGTTGACAAAAATTTATTTTCATTTAAAAACACATCTTATTTTTCCCATTTGGCCTTCCGTCCACACCATGAAAGCTTTTTTAGGAAACTAAACCATATCTTTTTGAAAACACTATCCAAAGTCAATCAATTTGAAAATTAATTTGTTTGAACTGTGAAAATGGACACTTTCGAAAAGGATGCATTTTTGTCATGTGACCATTTCAGCTAATAGTGAACGAAATTGTAAAGATATTTTGAATGCTTTCCTTTTTGACAGCTTTATCAAACCTTAATGTCAGTTTTTCCATGACATTTTAAAGAGATGGAAAGTAAATAAACAGCAGGTGAATATAATGCAGATAAAAGTGTCTTTCGTCTGTGCACATGCACAGTATTAAAAGAGTTTATAGTTGTTTTAGTGTTAATAATGGAAAGAATTAAACATTATAGTGTGGTGTTACGGCATGCGCATGTGAGTCACAACATAAAAGAGAGATCAAACAACAAAATACTATTAAGGCCCGTGCACACCAAAACGCTTTTTGCTCGCATTTTATTTCGACGTTTAACGCCTCCTGACTAAATAAAGGGCATCAATGTGATCATGCACACCAACGCGCGAAACGGCAGGCACAAAACTTCGTTTAAAAAAAAAAAAAGCCTCATGCTCGTTTTCTTGTTTTGATATGCAGCGTCAAAACCTTCTCAGATTGGCACTTTTGTTCACTTGTACGGAGCTGCTGAAGTTACAGTCAACAGCACTTGGAGGCGCTCAAGTGGAAAACTGCCAATGCAAGCGCACATTGAAGAAGATGCCCAGAGGGGATATGAACGTGGAGCTGCTTATTGCACTGGTGAACAATAATTTCTTCATCGCTAGAGCTGGAGCTGCTGTTTGAACAATCCATGCTTGTTTGAGTCACAAGTAACTTTAACTAAGTATGTAAACTTCCTCTCTTCCTCTTCAGCTGTGCTATAAGTGAGTGTCAGAAGCTTAAAGTTGTGTAGCGCCATCTCACGTCAAGAAGTAATTTTGCATACTCTTCTGCTTGACGGCAGTGAAAATCGCTTGGATACGCTGACGATAAACACAAACGAAAAGCGTCCCGGTGTGTAGGAGCCTTTATTGCAAATATTTAGAATAAATAAAACTAATGTAACAACAGTCAGTCAAAGCAACAAACAAATGTCTAGGAATAACAAAAAAAAAAAAAAAAAAAAACTTAAGATAACTTAAGATGTAGAGAAATACGCAAATATCTTTACATATGTAAAATAATTAAAATATTAAGGATATATATATATATATATATATATATATATATATATATATATATATATATATATATATATATATATATATATATATATATATATATATATGTATGATATGATACGGATTTATATAGGATATAAATATAAATTATTAAAATATTACAAAACATTATTTTCTAGCCTACATAAATTTAAAAACCACTGCGTTAAATCCTTCTTCATCTCGGGAGGCTTTTTCAGTTCATTTAATTTGCTTTTGTAACATGTTATGATTATTATTAGTATTATTATTTATTATATGTATATTTATATTTGTTTTATTAAAAACAAGCTTAGATTTGTCCACCTTCAGGTTTTAGACTATATGGGGCATAGCATGTGTATTAGAATGTAACTATTTTAACCACACTTCGTTATTATTGTTCATTTATTTGTTTGCTGGAAATTAGAAATGAATTTAGAAATAGTTTTGAAACAAATTTTTGCGCTTAACAAACGAAATTAATTGTTTATAGGCTAATTGATGTCTGTGTATACAAGATTTCCCTATCCTAAAGTGAAAGTGAATTATGAGATGCCTTATCTCTCATTCTTGCACTGTAGGTGCTCTGTCTAACTGTTTTTTTTTTTCTTTTTGCTAGTGAAATGCTCAGTTTTTTTCACTTCCCCTTACTTTACGTCATGTAAATAGAAAATGCGCATATTGCGCGACGCAAATGGCTCTTAAAGGGAATGGTAGATACGACTCTGATGGGTTTATTCTCAAAACACACCTATAACTCATTGAGCAAATAAACTCAACCCTTTTAGACCATTCGCCATGGCGCAAACCGGATTTTCCCGTTCTAAAAATAGCAAAAGTGAATTCTGACACGCCCTGAATGCGTTTGCCATACACTCACTGGCCACTTTATAAGGTACACTGCTCGTTAACAGAACTTTCTAATCAGCCAATTACATGGCAGCAACTCGGGTGTAGATAGGTATGTAGACATGGTCAAGACGAACCGCTGCAGTTCAAACTGAGCATCAAAATGGGGAAGAAAGATCAATTAAGTGACTTTGAACCTGGCATAGTTGTTGGTGCCAGATGGGCTGGTCTAAGTGTTTCAGAAACTGCTGATCTTCCGGTATTTTCACTCACAAGCAACTCTAGGGTTTTGAGAGAATGGTCCGAAATAGAGAGAATGTCCAGTGAGTGGCAGGTGGCAGTTCTGTGGGCGCAAATGCCTTGTTGATGCTAAAGGTTAGAGGAGAATGGCCTGACAGGTTTCAGCTGATAGAAAGGCAACAGTAACTCAAACAACCACTCATTACAACTGAGGTATGCAGAATAGCATCTCTGAAAGCACAGCAAATTGAACCTTGAGGCAGATGGGCTACAGCAAAGAAACTGAGGCTACAATCCGCACAGGTTCACCAAAATTGAACAAAAGAAGATTGTGAAAACGTTGCCTGGTCTGATGAGTCTTGATTTCTGCCGCAACATTCATGTTAGAGTTAGAATTTGGCTTAAACAACATAAAAACATGGATCCATCCTGACTTGTATAAACGGTTCAGGCTGGTGGTGGTGGTTTAATGGTGTGGGGGATATTTTCTTGGCACACTTTGGGCCCATAAGTACCAATTCAGCATTGTGTCAACGCCCACCTGAGTATTGTTGCTGACCATGTTCATCCCTTTATGACCACAGTGTCTTCTCGCAGGATAACACACCATGTCATAAAACCCGAATTATCTCAGACTGGTTTCTTGAACATGACAATGAGTTCATTGTACTCAAATGGCCTCCACAGTCACCACATGTCTCAATCCAATAGAGCACCTTTGGGATGTGGGGGAGTGGGAGATTCGCATGATGAATGTGAAGCTGACAAATCTGCAGCAACTGCGTGATACTATCATGTAAATATGGACCAAAATCTCAAATGAATATTTTCAATAGGTTGTTGAATCTATGCCACAAAGGATTAAGACAGTTTTGAGGGCAAAAGTGGGTCCAACTTGGTGCTAGTAACTACATTACTTAACTACATTCATTCATTTATTTATTTTCATGTCGGCTTAGTTCCTTTATTAATCCGGGGTCGCCACAGCGGAATGAACCGACAACTTGCTGTGAGGCCACATCACTACCTACTGCGCCACTGCTTCGCAACTTTAACTACATTATATAAATAATGCAAAACAAACCCAAACAGTAAAAGATTCAACTAGATGGTGGATATTAACTTGAGTAACCGCGCAGTGAACCAATTATGGATAAGTAATGCAGGATCCAATCAGGATCTGCCACATTCTCCAACGAGATCTGGAGTCTTGGGAATCTCACAGTGGACATGGAGCATTTTTAGGCAAAAAATGTATCCAGATTAGTGTAGACATAGCCTTAAAATGCAAGGGGAATATCTTTTTATTTGTTTTGTTTTTGGTTGCATTTCATGTAAACGTCGTCTAAGTTGCTTTTTAATCCATTATCAGAGCAGCTCTACTTATGGATCTTTACAATTATTAAAAATGTATTCATCACCATTGAATCAACATCTTTCTTTATCTTCATCTTTCCTTTTATTGCATTATTTCAAATGTGTATATTTTATTGCTGCAAAACTCCAAAACAGCAAATAGATGATCTCCTGGCGGGCTGTCTGAAAGAGGAGGATGAGGACGCTGTGCTAGCAGAGCTGGAGACCCTCACCCAGGTGTGGAGACTTTTACCTGTCCTACGTCTTTATCCTCAATGTCTCATTCAGCATTTCTTTCTTCCTCCTGGCCAGGGTGAAGACACAGCACTTTCAGAATTACCCACTGATCCACCGCCAGCAGCACCTGAGGGAGGGACAGGTGTTGTTTTACTCCCTGAATAACACAGCTCTTTCATTTGGCTTTTGATTGCATTGTGTCAGTGGGTTTGTTCTGTGTGTGTTTGCAGAAATCAAGACGGAGCGAGAGATGCTGGTAGCGTAACGTCTGATCCTACAACCTGGATCATCGCTTTGTGTTTAATCAAAGGAAGAGCTCAGGGAATTAAATTGGCAGAAAAAAGGCTTTCATAGGGTATTTTATAGGCTCTCTAGAAAATCTGGAGAATTTTGAAATATAAAGGTTTGCATTCTTGTTTACCAGGCTTGAAAAAGCAATACAAAGGCATTAAAGTTTATTTATTGTGATTAGTTATAACCTGATTTTAATGATATTGAAAACACTTGTTTACAGTCAGGGTAATGCTAACAATAAGGGATCATTTGTTTGTTAACATTAATGTGTCATCATTTATTGGTTGAGCTTCTATATTGACCACAAAAGAAAATAGTTTAAAGAATGTTGTAAACAAATGACTTCCATAGACTCTTTTATTTATACTATGGATGTCAGTGATTACGGTTTTACAACATTCTTCAAAATATCTTCTTTTGTGTTCAACGGAAAGTAAAGGAAACTCATTGAGGTTACTTGCACATTAGTAAATGATGATTAAATTTACATTTTTAGATGAAATGTACTTTTAAAGCATTTATTAAGGAAAATTTATGGATTTTGTAAGACTTTACTGGTATCATTGATGTGCTGGAGCAAACTAAAACTGAACAGCAGTATTATTAATAACTAATGTAAAATAAATATGACATCCATTGTTATGTTTGTTATTAAAACTTATATTTGTGTATATAAAATAAATAAACCATATTAGTATAAAACATTATAGTACAAAACATACTGTAATAGTATAATAGTATGCAGCTTAGTCCCTTAATTAGTCAGGGGTCGCCACAGCGTAATGAATCGCCAACTTATCCAGCATATGTTTGACGCAGCGGATGTCATTCCAGCTGCAACCTTTAAGTGAGAAACACTCATCCACTCTCATTCACACATATACACTACAGACAATTTAGCTCACCCAAAACCTATAGTGCATGTCTTTGGACTTGTGGGGGAAACCAGAGCACCTGGAGCAAACCCATAATAGTATGAAACAAATAAAAATATTATTAAACCACAGTCTGTACTACAAAGCTTGATTAATAATAAGCCTTTTATTAAAAGTACATAAATAAATAGTGTAATTTGATTAGATGGAAAAAATGCACTAATGCAACACAATACATTGGAAATATTTTTTATTAATTTAGCAATTTTGTTTTAAATGTAACCAATTTAATATAAGCTTTCAAAAGCTGTGAATCAATATATGTTTTCAATTGTATATTTGTATGCATTTCAAATAGAGAATTTAAAAAAGAGGTCTATCACTAATTCACTATTTTAAAACTAATGTTTCCATTTTGAGCCTTATCATTGGCATTTGTATTAAATCTTTAATCGTCGAGAATCAAAATTCAACCTAATTGAAAGGAGAAACAGAACTGTATTGAAATAGAACATCTGAATCAAAACTCGGCCGTAATATTCAATATAGTCATGATTTTAGAATACAGAGATAAACCTTCTATATATTTTTTCTTTCAAAAACAAAATTTTAATGAAACAGTTTTAAATAATAACACAAATCATATCAGTTTATAAAAAATATTTTTTTATGTGTGTTTAGGATAATTTTGTCATGAAAATATCTACTTAAAAGACCATTTACTAAATAATATCAGCTTCAATGATCCTGAAATAGTTAGGTGAAGTATTAATAAAAAATAATAATAATACTTCACAATAGCACTTCACAAACAACAAACAAAATAAATTAAATAAAAAATGTATAGACAAATAAAACAAAATAAACAACAAATATACAAAAGCATATATGCATACATTTACAAATATATGCACACAATAGTCCTCACATATGCATATACATGCACGCACTGTACATGCATACATACATACATACATACATACATACATACACCTAAACAATATACATAAAACGCATACACTTTACAAACTGTTATATTCATACGTGATTTTAAAAAGGTGCGTCTTAACATGCTTTTTAAAAGCATAAATGCTGGGGGATTCT
>NC_141023.1:54915000-54942500 GCF_052040795.2 Danio rerio
CATTTTTTTTTTTTTCAGAAAACATTTTTCTAAGGGTGCTGCTGACTTGACAATTTCACCAGATGTTGGTAACAACCAAATATAGTAACAACAATATATAATATTCAGCCCTTCGTCATTGTAAATTAATGTTAGCTGCTTCAGTCCAATATCTAAATTAGCAGGATGATGCAGATGAACCAAGAGGGAACATTTCAGCAAGACAATGATCCAAAACACAGCCAAGTATACTCTCAAATAGTTTTAGAAAAAGAAGATCAAGCTGTAGAATGGCCCACCTTTTTTCACATTTTGTTTTGTTTTGTTTTAGTTTTATGTTTGTATTCTTAGTTTGTTTTAGTTTTTTTCTAACAAAATCTGGTGCAATTCTATGTGTCAACAGCTCCTTTAGAATATTTTTCCCAGAAAAAAAAAAAAAAGATTACTTTTCCCCCCAACTGTATGTACAATTCCCAGAGATGGGTTGATGCTGGAAGAGCATCCGCTGCGTTAAACATGTGCTGGATAAGTTGGAGGTTTATTCTGCTGTTGCAACCCCAGATTAATTAAGGGACTGAGCCGAAAAGTAAATGAATGAATAAATGAATGAATAAATGTATGTGTTTACACTCACTCAAAAAAAAAAATAAAAAATAAAAAATAGTAATAACAATTAAAATAAAAAAGACTTTTGCTGTTTGTTCGAATTACATATTTAAAATGAGCTCAAACAACAAAATGAAAAAGTTTTTTGGGGGACAGCTTGATTTTTTTATATTTAATCTACTTAAATATGTAAAAACAAAACTTAATCAGTTTGTGTTGTTACAACATATAGGAACTATGTGAAACTGCATTTTTACAGTGTGTATAAATGTATGTATATATATATATATATATATATATATATATATATATATATATATATATATATATATATATATATATATATATATATTTGTATTATTATTATTATTATTATTATTATTATTATTATTATTATTATTATTAAATATTATTATTATTATTGGACAAGAGCATTAAGGTTAAAATTCAGGGTTAGCACAACAATTTGCCTGTAAACATGAAGATGATCTTAAGCAACAATCTTAATAATACTCTACTCTAATGACTGCTGGTTGACAGTTCAGTTGAAAAGTAGTTTAGTCAGAACAATTTTGTAATAATAGAACCAGCAAAATACTCAAATTCAAAATAACCTATATCATTTACCATATGTAAATCTATTTTACTACTTGTTTCCTTTCATTTAAATGCTTTACTCTTTTAAATAACAAGACCTTTACGACACCCAGAAGTCCAACAACAACCAAGAATAGTAAAAGCTAAAAACTCACTGGGGAGTAATTATTTCTGAGTACAAGTAGCCTGCTATTTCAAACACTTGTTTGCTGTGAAGGACCAATACAGGTTTTGTGAATGTTTATTTTGTTGATTTTTTGTTTTCAATTATAGTTATGGTTAACGTAGAAACGAGCATTTGGGGGGTTCTTTAGGTCTGTATTCTGTTGATTTTGTGTTTGTGCAAAGCTGAGAAATGTGTGTTGGCGTGTTTTGACCGGCAGGGGGCTCTTTTTATCAATAGTTGGGAGGAAATAAATCTGTGCTGACAGATGCAATCTGACAATCCTCTTCCGATGGCTTAGTATGTTTAATGTAAACCTTCTGATCATATACAGTATGAAAGGAGGCATATCCATATTTGAATATGTGCATGCCATATAAATATTTTAATTTGTATGTTGTAATATATTTTCTTTGACCATCTGATAAATTAGAGTTTTCAATGTGTGCTTTTGTATGTGTGAGAGAGATCATTTAATTTTAATCAGTTTCAAATAGCTTTAAAATGCCTGTTTTTTATAACAAAAATAGTTAGGGGGTCTTAAGTATATAATGTAATCTTAAGTAAATAGTCATCTTATTTATATAAAATAGTTCACCCCAAAATGAAAATTTTGTCATTATTTACACACCCACTTGTTTCAGACCTGTTTGAATTTCAGAAAAGATTATATACTGAAGAACTCCTAAAGAAATAAAAAAAAGAAATAAAAAAAACATTGTCATTGGCATCTATAGTAAGTTTTTGTTCCTATAGATGTCAATGGCTGTTTTTCCCCAGCATTCTTCAGAATATCTTGTTTTGTGTTAAAACAAAGAAAAAAAAAAAAACAATAAGTGTTATAAAAGTTTAGAAACACTTGAGTGTGAAAAAAATAACGAGGATGTGTATATTTTTGGGTGTGAAATATCTCTTTAAATAATTACACTATGTTGAATAATTTGTTAAATAATTGGATACATGATTCATGGAATTTACATTTTTTTAAGGTAACTGGTTGCAAACAATTTTTGTGACAACTTAAACTAACAGATTGATTTAGTTATGTTCTATAATTTGTTTAAATACAGCCCATATAAATTGTTTGCAACCAGTCACAGTAACAATGTAAATTCCATGAATTTTTCTGTGTATTTCCTCTAAAACTTTCCCATCATTACTCATAAAAGATGCAGTTTCTCATACTTAAAATGTTCATATCTTGACCTGCCATATAATACAGTGAAAAAAAGTGAAAATAAAAGCGTACAAAACTGAAAAAATGAAAATGAAGGCAAAACTTAGATGTTTCGTCTTGCATAATCAAGGCTTTATCCAGATACTATTGGAAACTTGCATCCAGAAGGGGGCGGGTGTAGATGTAGCGTAGCCACGCCTCCGGGGTGAGTTTTAGAACACGGGGTGGTGCTGTCTCAATAAGCTCCTCCTCCACCCTGCTGCCTGCTCTTGGTACTGTTGAGCTGAGCTCAGACTCCCGTGGATCTGCGCTTCGGTCCGCAGCTGAGCCTAATCACACAGACACACTGTTTGGATAACAAACCACGAGCAGCAAAACACCGTTTATGGTTTTATCTGAAGATTCCACAATGTCTCGCACCGACGAGGTCCACCGCATTTCGGAGAATGTCTATAAGGTAAAGTGCTCTGATCAACTGATGAAACTACTTATTGATTGCACAGGTGGTGAGATACGAATACTTGCGTATCGAAGGTGCGTGTGTGTTTTAACAGTGACTTCTCGCTGTTTCGTAGTACTGCTTTAGATTGCATTCAG
The DNA here is from genome assembly GCF_052040795.2 of Danio rerio. Taxonomy (NCBI): domain Eukaryota; kingdom Metazoa; phylum Chordata; class Actinopteri; order Cypriniformes; family Danionidae; genus Danio; species Danio rerio. The sequence continues at coordinate 54,918,120 of NC_141023.1, forward strand.
TAGAGTTACGTTATTTATTTATTTTTATCGTTAATAAACTTAATGAGAGGTAAAGTTCTTGTTCGTGTTACTAATGCCATTGAAATACCGCCCACCCTGAGAACAGAAGTGATTTGCATTGTTTATTTTACTTATCTGTCACGATAAGAACACAACCCTGTCTCTCTCTCCCTGTCTCATTTTCACACACACACCCACACATCTATCTATCTATCTATCTATCTATCTATCTATCTATCTATCTATCTATCTATCTATCTATCTATCTATCTATCTATCTATCTATCTTGCATTTTTTTGCAACTGTTTTTGTTTGCATGTTAAAATGTCCAACGATTTGCTGAACTGATTTATTTATTTATTTATTTATTTATTTATTTGAATGTGAATGCAGTAAAACAGGTGTGGACACCTGTTTGCATTTTGCTGTTTTCATTCATGCATTAGGAAGTGTTTGCACTAATTAGTGTATATTTAATTTCACCTAAGCAAGTGATGCAGTGCCATAATAATTGAATAGAATACAAAGCAGAACACATTTTAAGTATTAGTTTCGACTCATCAGCTATGTACTAATAAACTTAAAGGTCTTGAGTACAGATGACAATGATGTCAATGTGATGTAGTCCTGTTGTGCGAGTCAAGTATTAACTTGCCTATAGACCGAGCTTGTTATAAACATGTGCATGACATCACTGTTTCACAAAATTGCAGTTTTATTGTTTACACAGAGACAATTAATGGTGTCATTTAAAAAAAAAAAAAGTTGCACTTTAAACCATTTTCAAAATTAGCATAGTCATAAAAAGCATCAGTGTTTTCACTAAAAAAAAAAAAAAAAAAACCTTAGGGCGCATTTCCATCGAAGTGTTTTTGTCCTTTACAAACAAATGCTGAGCTTTTTTTTTTTTTTTTTTTTTGTCGTCAATGAAATCGCTGCATTATTATTATGTAACCTTTAATTATTTTAGTAATTTTTATGGCAGCTGCGTAGCCTGGTGCTGGGCATAAGTGGTGCAATCCTGGGGTCCGTTCTTTGTACCTCGCTTAAATGATCTAAGATGATTTGGCAGATCCTGGGTCTTTTAATCTTGATAACTGATCTCTGGCTAATTTGGTTCTTCAATCAAGTTCGCGAATCAGATTAAAATGTTTGGATGAACTGATCTGAGTTCGCTGCGTGTGTTGTGAAGGACAGGTCTATCGATTCCCGAAATCATGATCAGCAATGCAACGATTGGCTGATGGCATAGCATCTAATGACATCATCTAATTAATATTTAATTATCCCTGTGAGCAAAATGACATAAAATTAGTAGTAAATGGTTTGTTAAATATGATGCGCAAGTTACTTTCCACATAAGCTGCAGGCTTTACACTTTCATGTGTCGAGTATTCATCATGTATTTCAATGCATATCAATATATTTAGTTCTACGTTTAGAAAATATACTTTTTATTATAGTAGACTAGGCGTACTCAAGTTTTTTTAATCGGCGTTAGGAATAACTGTATAAATAAAATTTGTATCAAAAAAGCATTTTTATATCAGTAAAGGTGTTTGCAACTTTTGCGAAACATCAAATTGATTTAAATCACTGGTATATTAGCGGTCAAAACGCGTGCATAACTGCATAAAGTATTATAAATTAAAAAAAAAAGTTTAATATTTATTTGTAACTAAAAAGTTCATATCAATAAATGTTCTCTTTGAACCACCAGGTGGCAGTTTTTGTACTTTATTTCGGAGTGCAGATTGCATAAATTATTATTAATATATATTTTTTTAATGATAAAAAAAATAGATTTACTATTTTGCCAAGTGTATATAACTACTGTAAGAAAACATCAGCATTTGGTACATACTTTCAGTATTATCTTTGCTTGAAATGACCCGATCTAATTATGTTTATATGAAATGAGCCTGCTCCTGACCAGGTTTGAGCTACCAGAACTGACAACATCTCTTAGATAAGTTTTGTAGAACTAAACTATTCTGGATCATGTCAGTATCCAAATCCAGCTAACTGAGTAATCCACCTACGAAGGATAGACCCCTGATTAAAAAAAAAAAAAAAAAATGTGTCGTGGACACTTGCCCTTAAGACTTTTACACATGGAAAATGCATATTGCCTGTGTCCGAAACTGCCTACTACTCAGTAGATACTGCACTTGAATTTAAACTAACTACTAGGCAGTACGTTCTATACAGTATGAATGTAAGAAGTATGAATGGAATTTGGACGTACTACATCAGCCATTTTGTCAGGGTCATGTGATCTACCCATGTCAGTTGCGTCGTTTCACTCCCATTCATGAATTCTCTCATGGAGCATCATGAGATAGCTTGCATTGGATGCACATTTCAGAATCTCACTGGAAATAGTAAGTCACCCAAAAACCTCTTGCATACTGATTTTTGAATACCATGAATTTGGACGTACTACTCTGCTCCCGTATTGTATAGTGTGGAAGTATGCGGTTTTAGATGCAGACTGGATGTTTTGGATGTTTAACCCATTACATTTTGGGAACATGAAAATGCAAACCTTGATAAAAATAGTTTAAATAAATGTATTGTATTTCAATTTGAATTAGGCCTGGCATGCAGGAAACAATAGGTGCATCCCAAATAGCATTCCTGCTTTGTACTTCGCCATTTTGTAATAGAAATAGTGTAAAAAAAAAAGTGCATTCATGATGAAATGTTCCTTTCATTCTAAAAAAAGTGCACTCTAAAAACCTGGATGATGACCTTATTTAACACTTTACCCACTCAATTACTGCAGCTTTGTTCACGTAATGGAAAGGCTGGAGCTATAGGGCTTGGATTACTTTATTTATTTTGGATTGTGCAAGCAAAATTGTCTTACAAGAGTAATTACACCATCTCTTAATGGTCAATGTGGTTATCTGTCAGGTCATATTTATGGCAGGTACTATTTGGTAGTTGGATCATTTATTTCACTAATTTGTCAAACATCAAACACTGACTGGAAAACGTCGTCTGGGAAACATTGTCTTTGTAGTAAAAATACAAAAACAAATTAATTTTCCATTTGGGATGGCACTAAATTCATATACTATGCTGTTAAGTGTGTAAGCATATAAGAACATGGTGCAAATTGTATAGTGACGCATTGTATTTTATTATTATTATTATTATTGGGCGACGCAGTGGCGCTGTAGGTAGTGTTGTCTCCTCTCAGCAAGAAGGTCGCTGGGTCGAGCTTCGCCTCAGTTGGCGTTTCTGTGTGGAGTTTTCATGTTCTCCCTGCGTTCGCGTTGGTTTCCTCCGGGTGCTCCGGTTTCCCCCACAGTCCAAAGACATGCAGTACAGATGAATTGGGTAGGCTAAATTGTCCGTAGTGTATGTATTTGTGCGTGGATGTTTCCCAGAAATGGGTTGCGGCTGGAAGGGCATTTGCTGTGTAAATAAATGTGCTGGATAAGTAGGCGGTTCATTCCGCTGTAGCGACCCCGGATTAATAAAGGTACTAAGCCGAAAAGAAAATAAATGAGTATTATTATTATTATTATTATATTTTCTTAAATGCGAACAACAATGTTTTCTGTCCAAAATGTGAAACAAAAATGCAAAGAAAATGTTCTTCTTGCTACTTCTTGCTTATGTTTTTTTTTTTTTTTTTTTTTAAATGCATTTGTGACATAAATTGTTTAATAAACTGAGATGGTGCAGCTTTTAAATGCCTGGAAAATCATATGAAGAACTGATTTTAATTTGTCAGTCAAAAAATAGAGGCTCAGTGGTTAGCACTGTCGCCTCACAGCAAGAAGGTCACTGGTTCGAGCCCTGGCTTGGTCAGTTGGCATTTCTGTGAGGAGTTTGTTTGTTCACGTGGGTTTTCTCCGAGTGCTCCGGTTTCCCCTACAGTCCAAAGACATGTGCAAGACAAGATTTGAATTGAATAAACTAAATTGCGCATATTTTATGTGTGTGAACAAATGTGTATAGATGTTTCCCAGTACTGGGTTGCAGCACTATGGCAAGCCCTGATGAATAAAGGGACTAAGTCAAGGAGAATAAATGAATGAAGTCAAAGTCAAAAATAAGTTGCTAAACCAGTAGTGCATATATATATATATATATATATATATATATATATATATATATATATATATATATATATATATATATATATATATATATATATATATATATATATATATATATATATATATATATATATATATAATTTATTTATTTATTTATATTACATATAATTACATTACATGATACATTGACTATTTTATTATTATTTATTTTATTTATAGAATTAAATTTGAGCTAGTCTTGCTTTCTAAATGCTTGCCAAAAGTGACAATGCACATCTATCATACATTTTTTCCTACCTTCATCATGTTTTGAGTCTTGTTCCAGGTAACCTGTACTGGTTGCTCTGTTTCTTGGCATGTGTGCTGTAGGGCATTCCTGCAAATGCGGTTTAGGGAGGAGGCTGTGTGTTGCAACAGGTTCAGTCAATGTATGTTTCAATACATTCCCAGCAGCTTTCTATTACAGTTTTTAATCTGTTACTTAATAACTTAACCCTTGTGTGCTGTTGAGGATGTTTCAATCCACTCTAGGGGATGGGGGATGATTTTTTTGTTGACATGTCTTATTTTGACAAATATTTTGCAATGATGATTTTGAATTTTTTAAAAACTCAATAAAACAGTTTGGACAAATTGACTATTTCGTTATGGGCATGGCTGTTTTTGACTTCCATCATTATGACATTTTTAAAGCAATTACACTTTTGAGTTTAGATTTAAAAAGGATTTTTCCATGTGAATGGTTTGTAAACACTAAAAACTGCACACAGCATGCCTTATCATCTGATAATTGTAAGAAATAAGTCCAAAAGGCTATTGACTGTGTAAAGCTGCATAAAACAACACAAAAATATGATGAATATGCCGAGTTCAGTGGCTAATCTGCCAGAGTCAGCTAAGGTGAAGTGACTGCGACCAGCGAGACCTAGCTGTCACTCAAGTGGCCATGCCCTTAATTATGCAAACTTAATATAGCCTAATATAAGGGAAACAGATAAGTTATTAAAAAAAATTCACCCCCTTCACAGTTGTCATGATGGGTAAAATTAGCTATATGAACCAAAATCGTTCTTTGTACCAGGCTGTAAACACCTTTTTTTATGCTGTAAAGTTGACCATTCTAACAGTGGGCTCAATTGTAGTTTGCTCCATATGGAGCCAGGACTAGCTGAATTTTGATGATTTGCAGTTTCAGTTACTTCCGTATTGGCTTCCTGGGGGAGAGCGGGAGATTGCTGCTTGGTCCCAACCAATGTGCGTGCGTTCAAACTGTCAGAACTGTCAAAAAAGATAAGCTAGTTCAATTTGATAGTGAATTGAAATAATTGCAGCTTTTGCGATTTGAAAATTACACTTTCAGTTTAGTAACGGTTAATCGTTCAGGCCTAGGGTAGTGTATGTGTAAGAAAAAAACCTTTGCACACTTACCTTGATATGTTTGAGAAAATAAAAATAAATAAGGAGCTCAGGGGCCTGTTTCAGAAAGGAGGTTAACTGAAAACTCTGAGTATTTTAACCCTGAAATGAGAGAAACTCTGGGTTTTCTGTTTCAAAATGGCAGGTTTGTTGAAACTGGAGAAAGCAGGGTAAGTCAAGCCTGTTTCTGAAAGAGAGGTCACTTTAACTCGGAGTCAGTTACTGTGGAAACTTACTCTGTGAAGCTAACCTGGTCAGGAGCAGGTTTTATTTTCTAAACTCAGAGTTTCTGTCGGTCTCCTCCCCTTTTTTAAAGATGAAGCGGTATTTCTCGCCTTAGCCTAATGTTCCACCCACCTATTTCAATGCTCATTTTGGATATGTGCATACAAACGATTGATACAAACGTCATGATGCACATAACTTTTGAAAATATGCATAAAAAACATGTGCATAACTGAGTAGGATAAACTTTTATTCGATAGAAAATATGCGGAAAAACTACGATGGAAACACTTTTACTGAACAAATTACAGTATGTGCATTAAAAAAAGGCATCATATGATGATGGAAATGTGTGAGAAAGGACAAAACAGCAGGCTGAGCACACTGTAACACGTCTTAAATATTGTTTTAGTCATTCTAAAATGCCATAACTGTTTCAGTTTTAGTGTATATTATTAATTACTTCCGAGCGTCTGGAGCGTGTGAAGAGTCTCCGCGTCTCATGGCTTCAAACGCCCCCACGTGTTCAATGTGTTTCAGCATTGTCTTCTGACATCGAGGCGCAAGTACATTAATTAAATAAAGAAATAATTGACACAGCTTCTTCTACCACAGTAAATATTGTTTTTACTGTTGATATTTGGTGCCAGTTTAATCAGAAAGTGACGATTTTGTTCTTTGACTCGTTGGATGGAAACGCTACTTTATTTGCACATCTTTTATGCGTTATTCCAGTTTTGCACATAAATTTATGTAATATATTTGGATGGAAACATAGCTATTGCCTACATTTTAGTCACACACAGAACAGTACGAAAATACTCTTTTTTTTTTTTTTTTTTTAACAAATATTTAAATTAAATTCACTGACCTTCGGTATGCACTGTTACTAGATTAATGGAATTATTATACTTTCTAAAAAATATTTTTAGTTCTGCTTACCTTCTAAATGTCATATCAACCTCTATCACTTGATCTGTAAAAAGGCAGACACACAAGTGCACTGTTAAATCAATTAAAACTGATAATGTGTATAAAAGTTTAGAAAAAAATATAAACATCACACATTACATTACTTATTTTAATATACTTAAATATTTAAGTACTTAAAAATTACGCATTAACATGAGCAGCTGTTTTCTCACGCTAATTTTCTCTGTTTCACTGATGATTGCTTCTTTTCAAATATACGCTCATATTTGCTATTACTTTGCACGAGCACATCAAGTTCAGCTGGAGAAATAAATGGTGATCTCTTTTATAAGATATTGCCATAGTCACTCGTAATATCTGCGCTCGATTGATAATGCCTTTTTATAGTCACGGTGCGCACGCTTAACTCTGAGTTGATCTACTCAAAGTTGATTGACCCAACTCAGATCAGCTATTCTGAAACTGAAAACTCTGAGTTTTTAATCTCTCTGTAAATCAACTCAGAGTTCAAGTTTAAACTCAGAGTTGGTTAAACCTCCTTACTGAAACAGGCCCCAGCTCTCAGAACACAGTAAACATTGTAAGTATATTATGCACGCACACTATAATTTGCTGTTATACTCCATAGAACTCCATAAAAAACAGAAACTTGTTTGCCCAGGCCTATTTAAAGGGTTAATGGTGCCAACTGATGATCAATAAAAATAAAAAAAGTACACATTTTACCTTTTCCCAAAAGGGAAAACCACCAATAATCAATAATGCATGATCGTTTGGTGTCATGGATTTGCAATCGATAAATGTCCTTATTATGAAAGTCAATAGGGCAAAATCAGCCATGAACATAATGAAAGGGTAGTTAATTTGAACAATACACAAGAATTAATACCTTAAAAAAAAAAAAATTTTTTTTTTTAAAAAGTACCTGCCAACCAGTAGGATTACGGCTCTCATCAGATACTTAAGCCTGTTAAATAGGCCACCTGAAGTCCAATGCCTAAAATGAGGACAAAGAAACTATTCTGGTTGCTCAAGGGCAAGCGGATACCTTCTGTATCTGGGGTGTTGCTCTTAAAGCAATGGGAAACTCATCACAGTGTGGGTTCAGTGCAATGCACATAATCTATTAGTTATTTCGATTCTAGTTTACTGTGTCAGTCTGTTGATTTACATTTGATCAGTCTGAAGTGGGTTAGGCCTCAGGGGAGGGTTTGAATTAGATCGCTTGCGGTCTATTGGTGATCTGCCGGCCGTTTAACAAAGAATCGTTGTGTGCCAGTTCAGAGTTTATGTCTTTCAGCTGTATCCACTGTCCGGATTCACCAGCTACTCCGTTAAATCGGTAGGCGTAAGAATATATGAGTTCAAAAGCAGTGCACTATTGATGAGTGTTGTGTATGTATGTATGTATGTATGTGTGTGTGTGTGTGTGTGTGTGTGTGTGTGTGTGTGTGGGAGAGAAAGATAAGAGGGTAAACATCAGTGGGATGTTAAACATCTGCTGAAGTGTCACAGGAAAGCCAGAGCTGCTGTGTGGAAGCTTGTTTTTGCTACAGAATGAAACATAAAATAAGTAATGAAGACTTGGCTTACGAACCAGACTTTGTTACTTACAATTGCAATTTTTATATCATTCAGGAAGTTTATCTTTTTTATTATGATAGTTTTTTTTTGTGATTCCAGCCCAATCTTAAGAGAAAACATTACTAATTTACATATTTCAGAAAACAGCGCGATCAGACGATCATTACCTAGAGGATGATAATGTGTAGAACGGCCATAAATGAGGTTGGTGTCGGGATCTTCTTCCTTTCGAGTGTGCATGCGCACTAGCTTGGGCAACCTGAAAAAAATGCAGACTTTTTTTGATTGGAATGTTAGGAACTAAACTTATGAGACAGCTATTGTTTAGTTTTAAAGGTGATTCCAAATATGTAATGTAAGCTTCGCAAACAGTTAGCAAGAGAATTTGATGTTTCCTCATTCAGACAGAATGCCCAAGCATACTGCCCGAGAGGTGTTTCAAAGATGGCCGTCTAGTGAAATGACTTGCCTTAAAGAGGCTTCGCTCGAACTCAGGACTGCAGTGCAGTGGTGCTACTGTATATGTTGACATACTGCCAACTAGGCTGTTGGCGCTGATAGGATTCTTTCTTTGTATCTTGTTATTATAAGATTTTCAGGATTTACAATTTTTCATATTTTTTGCTTTTTCTTCTCTGAGTTGTGACTTTGCGTTTTAAAATCAGATTTTTGTTTCGCCAATAGGATGAAGAAAATAATTGATTGTGACTTATTCTGTCTGGCAATTGTGATTTTTATTTTGTCACTATTGCAAGCTTGGCTCTTTCAGTTTGGACTTTCTAATTTTACTGTACATCTCGGAATTGTGACTGTTTGAGCTTTTAAATTTTTCACAGGTATTTATTTTTTATTGTTTTTGTGGAAACATCTTTCAATTCAGTTTAGGTTTTCACCTTCCACCACAAAAATAAATAAATAAATAAATAAACAAAAACAAAACAATACAAACCAAACAATATCACAATTTAGACTTTCTTAAAACAAGTTTCTGTGTTGTAACTGTCAATTTGAATCTCACTAGGGTTATTATATAAATCAAAATTGTGATTTTATCAAAATATACAGTTGTTATGGACAACATGTCTGGGAAGTACAGCTCTGTGATCAGTAGTAAATGTCCTCCAAAACTCAGAGGGTGCTCTCTTGTAGAAACTTTGAATATGCCACAAAAGAAAAAACTCAAGAAAGTATTGAATTAATTTTATTGATTTAACATGACTAATAATCACATAACTATAAAATAATATCAAAGATGAATTTATTTCAGACACACACCACAGCTGATAACAGAACCGGGTTTACTCACAAAATGTACATAAAAACTGCCTTTGATTGCATCTCACGATCATGATGTTTTTCGTTTTCGCACTGCAAATCTTAAATGGAGAAGCTTTTTTTAGACACACACAAATAGTGTTTTAAGAATTAATGCCAATAATTAAGAGTTTTTAATGATTGAGTTTTACTCTTAAAACAAGCAGAATTGTCTGCCAATGGGGTAACCAAAATAATCTTTTGCCAAAACAAAAAACAAGATTATTTTCCTTGTTTTAAGAAAAATCTCACTTAATTTTGACATTTCTTTTCTAAAAACAAGACAATATTTTTTGTTCATGTTAAAATTGCTTCTTGAGTTAAGAATATTTACATATTTGGAAAAGTAACATCTTACACACACACACACACACACAAAATAATAAAAGCATTTCTTGCAATGAATTTTGTGAGTAAAGCCGGTTCTGTAATTAACTGTAGTGTGTGTGTGTGTGTCTGTAATAAATTCTACTTTTTTTTATTTATTTATTTTTTTTTTGAATAAACCATCAGGAACATACATACAACAGCACAATATAAAAGGTGAAGATAAAAAAGCCTAAATATAACAATAAGTAAATAAATAAATAAAATAGAAAAAAAAAATCCATAAAGTATACAAGTATTACATCTAAAGATTTTAAAAATGAACAGGGGAATCAGAAAAACTAATATAATAATTGATACATATCTCAGAGTTTTTGCTTTTTCAACAATTTCACAATAGAAATAAATATTTTAAAGTCAAGCACAAAATTGTTAATGTGGAAGATGACTATAGCAAATTTTTGTTTATATGAAATTTTGCCAATAAAGATAATATATATTTAAGACTTTTGCTGGATTTGTTTCCATAATAATAAAAAAAATAAAAATCATATATGATAATGTAAGATAATAACCGTTTTTTTCTTTTAAAAAATATTTTTTGCTAGATCCTTCCAGAAACTGTTTATAACATTTCAAAAAATAAAAGACAAAGGTTCTATTTATTTAATATTTGCATTACAGAAACTACAGATGCCTTCCATTTCAGTGTACTTTGATAATGAAATGTTTTCATAGTCATGGGATCATTAGATCTTTATTAATTCTTAATGTTGAAGTGTTTTTAGATTTTGACTAGAAACAACACACAAAACAACTAAGTGAGAAAAGCAAGTTTTGCACTGCACCACCACTAAACAATACATATATATATATATATATATATATATATATATATATATATATATATATATATATATATATATATATTTTATATATAAAATTATATATATATATATATATATATATATATATATATATATATATATATATATATATATATATATATATATATATATATATATTATATATAAAATTATATTTTATATTATATATAAATATAAAATATAATATAAAAAATTATAATTTTAAAAATTTTAATTTTAAAAATTATAATTTTAAAAATTATAATTTTATATTATATATAAAATTATATTTTATTATATTATATTATATTATATTTTTTCTTTTAAATCTTCAGTTTAAATCAGTTTATAGTTTTTTTTTTTCCTCTCCTACCACTTAATTGAAATCAAACACAAAGTCAATTACTAGACTGTGAGATGTAAACATGAATTTGCCAAAAAAAAAAAAAAGAAAACATAAAAGTAATTTCTACCATAGTGTCAACGAGTTGAATACGCTTTGTTCCTCAACGCGGTTGTACCAGGGCGTATGTGTGCAATATGCGCGTGTGTGTGTGTGTGTGTGTGTGTGTGTGTGTGTGTGTGTGTGTGTGTGTGTGTGTGTTCCAGTGTTACTCAACTCTGCACACAAAACACTCCCTACCTGCGAGCAATGGTTGTGCTCTTGCTGCAGTTGCCATGGATTTAAAACAAGCCTTACCTGTGAGTCAGTCATTCAGTTACTCTCAGCACCGGGTCCCAGTCATCCAGACAGCGCCAGGCTCAACCGGATCCCTCTAATCCCATCAGCCTCCCAACCAGAGCTGACCACTGGCTGACATAACCACTGTCCCACTCACCTCGGTGTGTGGGTGAGCGCAGGTCAAGCCACTTATGAGCCTTCTGAAGCCAGACTCATGCTGTGTGCTAATGCATTATACATTATACTCATGTGAGAACTTGCGTCAATGTGGTGGTGACAATCCCTCCGATTTAGCTCAAGAGTTACTTTTAAATATGTCGCTCAACGTTGAGGCTTCAACTCAAACGTGTACTTTGCACTTACTGAAAATCCTCTGGGATTAAAGTGTTTTAGGCGGTGCACATATAAAAATGTTTGTCAGTAACTAGGCTGTTAAAGCTGCTGAGTGCCATTTTATCAAGTCTGATTGCCCGCCACCTCAGAATAAATACAGTTATTTTATTTTATTTTAATTTATTTTATTTTATTTTTAAATTTGCATTTCATATATATTAATTGATTAATTAAAATGTCTTTATTTTTTGTGTTTTGCCATTTCTGGATATTTTTATTTATTCATTTATTTTATTTTAAATTATATTTATTTTTAAGTTTTGCAATTCATGGATATTTATTATTTTAAAATAATATATTATATTAATTAATTTTTTAAGTTTTGCTATTCGTGTATATTTTATTTATTCATTTGTTTTATTTTGTATACATTTTATTTTTGAGTTTTACAATTATTTAATTTTTTATATATTTTTTATTTTAGTTTTTGAGTTTTGCAATTCGTGGATTTATTTATTCATTTTATTTTAGTAATCCTTTTATTTATTTATTTTTCATATATTCTGTGAAAAAGAAAACATTATTGTGACTTTTTGTTATAACTAAAGGCATGCATTGGAAAAAAGAAAATAGGTTTTCACATAATACATTCTTGTTGTCCCAACACAAATTGATTAAGTTAACCTAAATTTAAGTTTATTGAACATAAATTAATCAAGTTGACCCAAAATAATCAAACCCAAATACCCATAACCCAAAATAAAGTTGTTTCAGCTCATTTTAAACAAGTTAAACAAAAAGGATTTCTTTTGTTTTTGTATGCAAAATGTACAATTTTAGTTTTTTTTAGTAAAATATCCAAAACCCCCTAGAACAGAGTTACATGTTTTTCTAAATATACTTACGGTGTCATATTTTAAAAACTGTCAAATCCAGAGATATGAGCAATTTACCATAAGCAAGTTAGCAAGTAATAAGCATGTTTGTTTTGATATAAAACAGGGAAACATCAAAAAACTCTTTAATATTTTTTGTGTTTTATCAAGGGATCGCGGGACAAAGTGTTAAAGTTTAATAAAATTGAATAAACTAATAGAATTAACATATTTTAGTCATAACCTTCAGAAAATAAAAAAGTGTTTACTAGTTGCATAAAAAAAAAAATACATGTGGGAAAAAAAGCCATACGCCTTTTTTTTTTTGGATTACCCCTGGAGTGTTTACATTTATATTAATATCACATTATCAGTTGTAATATTTAATATTATTAGCATCAGTTGCTATTTTGATTTTACAGCACATGGTAAATACTGTAACACCTTTGCGGCACTCAAGTACATTAAAAATAAACATTTAAAAAAAAAAAACACAACTGAAGATAGAGGATGATCTGTGTGGCGGTCTCCAAAATTAAACCAATAATAGTTTTGTGTAGTAAACATTGAGCCCACCAGTCTCATTAGATGAAGTTAATATTAAATCAGAATTATTAACCCCCCTGAATTATTAACCCCCGTTTAATTTTTTGCCCAATTTCTGTTTAACGGAGATTATCTTAAAGGGGCTAATAATATCAACTTTTTTCTTTTTTTTATTTTTTAATTAAAAACTGCTTTTATTCTAGCCAAAACAAAATGAATAACACTTTCTCCAGAAGAAAAAAATATTATCAGACATACTGTGAAAATTTCCTCGTTATGTTAAACATCATTTAGGAAATATTTAAAAAATGAAAAAAATATGATAATAATTTAAAAGGTGGCTAATAAATTAGATTGCAACTGTAAATGACAAAAGAAAATAATAATAACATGATTTTTAGACTGTTCCACTTTTTTGTGTTGTCAATAAGCTTGTTTATATAGGACTATTGGTGTGTGAGTGTGTGCTTGTGCACCACTCTATACAACACATGTATGTTTATAACCATCTTTGAGGATTTTGGGGGGTCACGAGTCACTGGAATTGTTGTTTTGGGGGTCACAGACTCAAATTCGGGAACCCCTGTTTTATTAGACTGCACAGAGCATGTGCAAATGTATTTCGTGTTTTTAAAAATCACAGGCCAAGAGCACATTCTCCACATGATCACTCGTGGAAACACAGGAAGCAGTAGACTGTGGCATATTAAAAGCTCTAATAAGTTTAGAATTCTGCAGCATTCTCATACCATGAAATGAAAATCACAACTCCCATGATTACACATACAACTTTGGCTATGTGAACTTTGAGTACTAGCCCTGTAGCAGGGAATGTTATATACTGTGCCTTTAAATTGTTGTATTTAATGATTTATTTTGCATTGTATTCCTCAGAATTGCAAGCTTAAATCTCCCATGAGAGAGAATAAAGAAAAAGTGTAAATAAAACGATTAAATTTTCTATAATAATAGAGCTTTATTATTATACATGCTAATGCAATGTTAGCATGTGGCTTCATGTGTCTGTGGCGGTTACAGACTTCAGCTCGAGAGTTGCTTTTGAATATTTAGGGTTGTGGCTTTGATTCCAAGGTAAAATGTTGACTCTGCACTCACTAAAAATCCCCTTGGATTAAAGCGTTTGTTCTATTTAATGTACACGAAAAAAAGTATAGTCTATAATTGGGCCATTAAAGCTGCTAGAGGAGTTTCGCTAACTGCTACTTTGCTAATTTTCTAACCACACCACAACTTTCTTCATCTGTTGTGTTGTATCGCTCAGTGATCTGTTGTTTTATTGCTTGGTAATTTTCATCAGTTTGTCTGTTGTTCGGTCATGTATTCCATCGGTCATCTATTTGTTTGATTCATCTTTTCTAATGTTCTGTCTGTCATTCTTGCTGATGTTAAATCTTATTGTACAAACATGGTTTTGTTATTGTTTTTATCTTAATTCTGTTGTTCAATCATTCTGTTTATAGTTGTATGATTTATCATCTTGCAAACTATTGGCCTGCAAGTCATTCTGTTTATCTTTCTATCGTTTTAGCATTTTAGCATTTATCTGTCTATTCTGTATGCATGTCTGTTGTTTTTTTTTTTTTTGGTCTGTAGCTTTGTTGTTGTCATTATCCATCCATTCTATCATTTCATCTTTCTTCCGAAGATCAAATTCAAATATCATCATTCTATTGTTCTTTCAATGGATGTCTATTGCTATATACATTTTGTCATTCTATCTTTTGTGATGTCTTTTTTCTATCTATTGTTCTATCATGTCTAACATTCTATCATTATATCATTCTATTTGTAGTTCTATGGTTATATCTTTATTTATCATTCTGTCTTTTTATCTTTTGTTCTATCAATCATTCAATATATCGTTTTATCATTTTATCTATTGTTCTATCGTTCTATTTATTGGTCTGTCTGTCTGTCTGTCTGTCTGTCTGTCTGTCTGTCTGTCTCTCTGTCTGTCTCTCTATCTATCTCTCTATCTATCTATCTATCTATCTATCTATCTATCTATCTATCTATCTATCTATCTATCTATCTATCTATCTATCTATCTATCTATCTATCTATCTATCTATCTATCTATCTATCTATCTATCTATCTATCTATCTATCTATCTATCTATCTATCTATCTATCTATCTAAGCCTTCCATCCATCCATCTTAGCTAGCTGTATGTCTGTCTGTCCATCCTATCCATCTGTCCATCTATCCATCCATCCCTCGGTCTTTCCATCTATCATTTTCTATCTATCATTCTTTCTATCTGTTTTTCTGTCGTTCTATGCCTATCTATCTGTCTATCGTTTAGTCTATCATTCATTTTATCTTTATGCCTGTCCTTCTGTCTCTGTCTGTCATTCTATCTATCTGTCTGTTGTTCTATCTATCTGTTGGTTGTTCTATAAATCAGTTCTGTCATCGTTCTTTCTATATATTATTCTGTCTATCATTCTATCATTGTTTATCATTCTGTCTGTCTGTCTGTCTGTCTGTCCTATAGGTCTGTCTGTTGTTCCATCATCATATATATCTTTTTATGTCTTTCTATCCATCTGTTTATATACCGTTTAAAAAAATAAAATAATAATCTTCATAAAGCGCATACTTGCATATTTAAATTCCGATATGGGGTTTTAGAATACTAAAATTAAAACTTCTTGGCTGAATTATTTATGGCCAGATTTGTATAGGCTAGAGTAGTATTTCCAACCTAAGAGGAGATTACATTGAGTGTGCATGTGTGTGGTGATTGATTGAAAACTCCTCCAGCAGGGCTGATCAGGGTGGAGGAGAAACATGCCTCATCACGTCTACAGGTGAAACAATGTGATAGGAGTGTCTCTAAAAACACCTCCCCCAAATAGCCAACTAAAACTGATGTAAAACGTGGTTACCAAGTTTACACAATCCAAGGGGAAACATATAGGTGTGTCCATATACAATTTTATTTTTTTTCATCTTTTGTTTCGATGACTAATATTGGAGAACGGAAATAACAAGCCAAGGTTTCAGTTACAATATGCATATTACTCTGCCATAAATCTGCTTGATGAAGGCGTTATCATTGCCGACAGGCGTGGAATTTCATTTGTTCAGGGACTCATTTCATCAGAAGATCACCAGGAGTGCACACAGCTATAGTTTTTCCCTTTTTTTCTTCTTTTTTTGAAGTAGTGAGGATGTATCTTTCATGTGGGAAATCCGGACAGGTGGTTTCTTAGCAACGATGTGCAACAAAATGTTTTTGTCATGCCATACTGCGAGATACACAGACCGCTGATAGAAACTGACATTAAGAAAATGTATTTAGTTCAATTCATCAATAATTCATAAAAGGTTCATGTTATGCGGCTAATGCGCTAATGGATGACCCATTTTAGATCTGGTTTTCATTTTGTCTTGGTCTTTTAAGTAATAATTTACTTCGAATGAAAATCTGGCCATCACCCATTATGACTACTGCTTCTTTAGAATGCAAAAAGATGATGATGAAACTACTTTTTTCTCATCACAAATGCATCTAAAAAATAGTCTTTCACAACTTATTAGCTAAATGTTAAGTCTTAGGTAGTCTTCAGAGGCCTACAATATATTAAACAATAAATAAATACACATTTGAATGTGTTAAAGTGGTATTTTACCTAAAATAGACAATTCCTTCATTTCCTTCTACTCCAGTTGTTCAAAATCTTTCTTTCTTCTGTTAAACACAAAACAAGACATTATGAAAAATGTAGGAAAAAACAGCCATTGAACTTCATGGTATTTTTTATTTATTTTTGTTTGTTTCTGATATGGATGTTAGTGGCTTTTTTTTTTTTAAAGCACAGAAGACTCATTAAAGTTTAAAATAAATTTAAATGAGTAAATGAAAATAAGAAACATTAATAACAATATTTTGAAACAATAGATTTTGATATAGAGGGTCATTTTCTGCTGGAGATACTGAAGCCCTGAAAAAATAAATAAAATAGTCACTAAAAAAGCATTAAAAAAAAACAAAAAAAAAAAAAAACAAACAAACTGTACACTTACCTTGGGAACAGTATCACAGAAAATTCTGGCAGTTTTAAAACCTTGACTTTTCCAAACCGCGGTAAACCTTGAAACCGGTTATTATCCCAAATGCATCCCTAGTTCTGTAATGATAATGGGGATGCTGACAACTCCAAATACAGGGTTTAATCAACAGAATGGTCAGGCAAGCAACGGTCACAATCCAGAGCAAACAAATGTATCCAGGCAAATCCAGAGTCATAGTCAAATACACAGGCGATTGGTCGGTACATGCAGGGAGCAGGCAACGTAAACAAAAAAAACAGACGAGGGTCAAAAACACAGCAAAGCAGGGAAAATGCGTCTTAATGTTTACAAAACGGTTTACAAGACTCAGCAATGAAGTGTGTGTATATAGTCCTTGTAATCTGTCCATAAGGTTCTTTCGACTGTGAGTGTTTGCCATCAGCGGAATATGGATCAGGTGCGTGTGAGCTGTGCTTGACTGGAACTTGTCTTTTATGTAATGGTGGACTTGTAGTCTGTTAGCAACTTGCATGTTTACCAGGGATCAGATTGCTAGTGTTGTGAACAAGCTATTTTATCAGTATAATTTGAGAATTTTCTTTAAAATAGTTTGTATCATTACAGTGATATATATATATATATATATATATATATATATATATATATATATATATATATATATATATATATATATATATATATATATATATATATATATATATGAATTTAAAATTATTTCCAAACAGGTTAATCTTTCATTCAATTACTTTTCACATGATGTTTATTTTATTCAACAAACTATTAAGTAATGGAGTAATGGGGTTGTGACAAGATCTCATAAGACTAAATTGCGAAGAGATTTCTTGTCGAGATAAAGTTGTCTTATGAGTTATGATGGAGCGTGAGGGTGAATTTAGCATTGAAGATTGGTGGCAGGTAGGGCTGCACGATATTGGAAAAAATTGACATTGCGATATTTTTTTCCCCTGCGATATATATTGCGATATTTTATATATATATATATATATATATATATATATATATATATATATATATATATATATATATATATATATATATATATATATATATATATATATATATATACTTAAAACTAGGGCTGTGACGGTCACCATGACAACCGCGTCACGGCCGTAGTACGTGACGTCACGCACTTTAAAACACAAATTACTGTTATGTTGCCAAGTATTACATATCTGTTAGAATATAACATTAGGCGCGATTCAGCAAGTTCAAGTTCAACCATGAATCTTGTTAGAAAACGAACTCTTACATCTGGGAACATTTTGGATATGTGCCGACTGAGAAAGCTGAACGAATCAATTTGGATTAAGCTTTTTGTATGGGGGTTTTAAGTAAAGTGTGTTTTAATATTCACTGCTGAGAGTCCAAACACTGAGGAGCAAATCCATCGATACGCAGATCCACGGGTCCCGAACCATGCAAGATAGTGGCGATTGACGGCGAGGGAAAAAAAGCCATGTAGGCTTAATCAACTCCTGTCTTCTAAACGCAGAAGCCCAGCTCAGCCAGGCATGGCAGAGGCATTTGCAAAAATGGCCAGATACAAAAGAGAAAGTGATAAATGGAAGACATTGACGAGAAATGGAGCAACATATTTGGTAACTACTTAAGAACGCGCCGCTCCGCAGCGTAGAGAAACCTGCGTCGCGAGAAATGCGGGCGGCGGAACAGAAGGAGAAGCCCTCTCTCGCATGGTTGTGAAAAAGTACCCTGTCTGTGCATTTTCGCTACAAGCACACCGTCTGACAGTGTATTGCTGGAAACATTATAACCCCATTCTTCACTTAAACCGGACAAAGTCAACATGTTAGTTTTTCTAGCAAATAATTTAAAATATGACTACAAAAGGTGGAGAGAAACTACGCTGTTTTTTTTAACATCTGACTTATATTGTTACTAGGTTAATATTTTCTTTGTACTTATAATTATTAATATTTATATTATTATTACACTTATTAGTAAAGTGCCATTTAGACTATTTGTTAAGTTCTTAAAAATGTAACGTTTAATTGTTATTATTATACGGTTTCAAGCAGTTAAAGTTATTTAATATTTAACTACAATATTTATAAACAGTTTTGTGTTGTTTTATTAACGAAAGTTCAAAAATAAACATGTAGCCTACTTTTATACGGATATTTTATTTATTAATATTTAATTAAGTTATTCCGTAATTTTTACATAAAAGGTAAATTAACTTAAGTAGGCTACATTTGTTGATGTACGAGGTCATGGAACATGTTTGCCAGTAAATAATGTTCGCACCACTAAAAAAATAAATAAATGATTAACTAGCGAAAAGGATGCAATAAAAAATGCCAGCGCTTGATATTTCTTCACAATCGGATTCGTACGTGCAATAAGCCGAGACTATATTGCGCCGACAAGAACAAGCCCGAAAACTAAATCTAGAGAGAGAATTAATACTAGTTAATATTAATGATTATAAACACGAACTGCGTTGTATGATAAACGCATCACAATGATGTCGTGATCTTTGCTGAAGAACTGATATGTTATTGCCGTCTCCCCAGCCAGGTTTTCATCTGCTTTTTTTCCCCTTCTTCTGGATACAAACAATAAAGTATCAGCGCCAGACCAGTGGTTTAAATTATATTTTCCTTTCCTGATTTCTTTTCTTTTCATTAAAAAATAAATAAATGTTTAAAGTTTTGTATTGCATACCCTATATATTTTTTAAAGATTATCATTCAGCTTACCTGCAGCGCATGAGGTTGTGTGCTGGGCAAATCCCCTTTACTCATGCTACCCATTTCATTTATGACACTGTAAACTTGACTTGGTAGGCTGATCATCTTTAAACTCAAAAGACTGCTTTTGCATAATGTGATGTTTCTTATTACAACTGTTAGCGGTGTTAAAATGAAAGCAAACATTAAAAAGGGTTTTGTTTTATCAATTGTATAGTTTAGTTTTAATAATAGCTAATTTATATAATAAATTATAATATTGATTATTGTGTAGACTACAGTGTCCAACAAAACAATTTTATTAGGTTACTCTAATAGACCAAATCCCTAACTGAAAAACGAATGTGAAAATGACAGGCAGTTGCGTCTTTGCTAAAATTAATTTAACGACAAATTTCTTTTGCTTTTTTCCCCTTTAGAGATCAAAAGAGCTGTATTTAAAGAATTGTTTAACGAAAACATGAATTGAATGCCCAGTTCTTTTCCGTGTGAGTTTAGTGCGCCTCTGCCGCGTCTGCGTTTTTAAGGTTACAGGTGCACCCTGACCTGACGCGGGGACCAGATCTCTGTATTGCTTTAATTTCTCAATTTTCATAACTGCATTGCATTTTCATATGGTAAAATATCAAAATGTATGTTCTGAAAGTAGTAGGAATGACGGGAGTGTTAGTAATTACTAACAGAAAGAACTTTCACTTTTGAGTGAACTGTCACGTGTTATTTTAGTATGATAAAATAAACAAAAATAGTAATGCAGAAAAGTATTTTTCGCTCTGCCAAGCCTTCTCTGTTGCTGTATAGAGAAGCAGCTTGCTCAGTCTCCTTACCCCGGCCCCACCCCGCCCACCGACTCCTGAACGTCTCACTCACTCACTCACTCACTCACGCGGGCATGCACTGCGGTCTCATGAGGAAACGCAGCTTTTTGATATAATGTTTTTCTTGTTCCCAAATACAAATAATTTATCAAGTATTGTTTGAAATAAGTATTCGTAAAAACACGCTATTCGTGCTTTTCCGAATACCGTATTCCGGTTCGGCTTCACCCATAATATATATATAGATTTTTTTTTTTTTTTTTTTTGCTTTGCATCGCACCCTCCTGCGATGTGACTATCGCGGATGCGCACATCGCGATTTCGATGCTAAAACGATATATCGTGCAGCCCTAGTGGCAGGAATGGATTTGAACTGCAAATAAAGTGTTTTACACAAACTGGCAACCCGGGCTGCCTCTGTTTGCATGTCACTCATTTGCTTGGGCACGTGTGACGAAACCACTTTTTTTTTTTTTTTTTTTTTTTTAACCAGAGTTCAAAGGTTGCCGTATCCAAAAGTAGAGCCTGCTACAACTGACATCACACAAATTAACCATGTTTTTTTAATCATGCGATGCAATAGCACTTTGTATGTTTATCTAAAGCATAGTCAAAATTGTTGTAAACACAAATTAAATAAAGACATGAAATATTCCTATTTTATTCACATTATTGAAGAGCTGTTCACTGTTCAGACATGTAAACTCTGTAATCAAACTTTCGACACTGTTCTCTGTTCCTACAGATTTAGTAGAGCACCACATACCTTTACACACACATCTTGTCTGAGTCACACACAAATCAGGATCATCATCATCATCATCATTTATGCCGTCCAGAAAAAACAGATTTTTTTTTGTTTTTTTGCAGTATTAAATTCCATTACTATTCATTAATTATCTGTCCATACTCTTATCCAGTAGCTCAGAGTTTGTTCTGTCAGTAGAGTTAATTATGGCATTAAAATAGAACTAAAATAACAAACTTATAATGAATTTTTAAAAAAAAAAAATGTTTTTCATTTTGTTCAGGTAAATAATCTATTTTTAATTTTTATATTAACAAATATTTTGCTAATAAAATTAAAAATATAGAAACTATTTTCCATTTATAGTAAATTATTTTACATGGAAATTACATTATTACATTAAAAGTAAAAAAAAAAATACATTGAGATAAAAAAAATGCCTACATAGTTTTGTATTTCGTAAAATGTTTGTAAATTATAATAATTATTAAAAACAATTCTATTTGAATAAAAAACATTCTTTTACATAAAAGACATTTATACACTGTATCATTGAGGATTCCAAAAAAAAAATATATAAAAGTCTTGTCTAGTTTCGTTCTCTTGAACCCTGTCTCGTCTCGTGAAGTGTCTTGTCACACCCCTATTTTTTTCACTATAATTACCGTGCCACAAACATCTCCAAAACATCTCAGTTTGCCTTAAATGTGGAACATTATATAGCTGTACTCAATAGTTTTCACACTATTTTCATCATTTACACTGAAAACTTTGTTAAATACATTGTGGTTTTAGTCTTTTGAGCTTAACAAATGTGGTCAATAAGAATTCAAAAATTTCTCTTTTTCATGGTAGTCCTATTAGCGTTACAGCATTTACGGTCAATAACATTCCTAAAATTTCTCTGTCTCCCGGAACAATATCAACATGGTTGCAAGAACAATTTGTCAATATTTATGCTTTTTTTTTTTTTTTTTTTTCCAGTAAACCTTCCTTTCATTTGCATCTTAACATTTATAGTCCCGTTTGATAGTAACACTGCTGTGAATATAAACCTCTGAGAGAGTGACAGATCTTTTATTGTAATTGCCAAGTAAACAAACAAGCTTTCTTGCAGTGTATAAACCATAGCAAGGGGTTTACTCCCTCCAACCTCCCTCCCTCCCTCTCTCTCTCTCTCTCTCTCTCTCTCTCTCTCTCTCTCTCTCTCTCTCTCTCTGTCTGTCTGTCTGTCTCTCTCTCTCTCTCTCTCTCTCTCTCTCTCTCTCTCTCTCTCTCTGTCAAGTTAATGGATCTCCCGACCCCATGATCACTCGTAGTGTATTTAATAAGTGTAAAACAACTTTCACCGGTCGCCTTTGTGATCTTGACTCAGATCTGTCTTTTGTAGCCATGTCAGAAGTCCCTTGGCCCTTGAGAGATTGCATTTCTCATAAGGTTTCCCGACAGTGATTTGAAAGGGAATGGGTTTTATAAGAGCTGGATTCACTCTGCACACCCACTCTCTGCTCTCGGTCTGTGGGTGGATGAATGTGAGCCGCTGCTACATCTTATTGTCTGAGCTTTCTCTTCAAAGAGCCGTCTATGTCTAATACTCGGAGTAATGCTGCAGAGCACTCACGACACGCACACCTTTTTTAACGTTAGCAATGATGCACTTTGGATTTAATGCATTATGAATCAACATTATTAAGCCTGATGAGGTTAACCAAGGCCAGCACTTCATACATGTGGAATCAGTTCATTAAAATATTGGGTGTTTCTTAATATTTTGGTTTTAAGTTTAACAAATTGTAAACTGTTTTAAAGGTACTTTTCATGCAATGTTTTTGCTCCTTTAAAGCATAAAAAGACCATAATGTTAGCAGAAATTTAAGAAACATGCTAGGTGAACATAAATATTTATCTGAAAAACGATGCACATTTTCAAAGTCAGATATTCTGCTTTGAAAATGTGAATTATGTGCTGCCGGAACCCTGTCTTTGTTTTGTCATTTAACCCACCCAATGCCAGTCTAGCCAATTATTTTTCAGCCCTGATGGAAAACAGCTTATTTCTTTCATTCAGTCAGGAAGGCTTAAAGTATACATCCGTGACCGAAATGGGACCTCCAGTGTACAGTAGCAGACTCCAAAATGAGACGCAGATTCAGAGTTCCACATGAGGTGGTTACCAATTTGGCATCAGTGTTAACCAATTTGGCATTTCGGCCCAACGAGACACGACAGAAATTTAAATACAGCCATTCAGAAGCACAGAATAGTGCAGGGCTATTCAGTTGGCGGCCCGCGGGCCGAACTTGCCTGCCAGGCAGTTTGATCCGGGCCTCCAAACAGTGTGACAAAGACATCAAAAAATAAGTTTAGTTCAGTTGAAAACAGCAGCTATAGTGATGAAGTGACCAGTGTCTGTTTAATACAGCACAAGCTGCAGTTGAAGGCTGCGCAGAGCATGAGTAACCTGACGTAAAGCGAATGGTGCGAACATCCGAAAACAGTTGCATACTTAAGCATAAAGGCTTCTCAACGCCGCGTTTCTCGTGCACAGAACAAAACCGATTCAACAAAACAAAGTTATGCCACCTGTGAGCTAGTTATAAGTTCCGAGTTTATAGCTACACCAAGGCTAATACTGGATCAACAGGCCGTTTACATATCTCGTCTTTTCCACGGGCAACTTCGTTATTTCCAATGTAAGAATATATGCCAATATGCGTGCGCAAGCGGAGCGATGCATTTGTGCCTTCCAGGCGCTTCGAGTAGAAAACATCTCACATCGTAACAGTGAGTGTTGTGCGCTTTCAGTGCAATGTAAACAAAAGATTCATTCATTCATTTT
>NC_141023.1:54947500-55007500 GCF_052040795.2 Danio rerio
ATAAACCTTCAATCTGAAGTCAAATTTTAAAATGACTCCACTATGTTGTCAACTGTATAATCCCAACTACATTGCAGATCACTGCGATGTGACTATTGCAGTCTCGCACATTGCGATATCGATCTTGAATTGATTCATTGTGCAGCCCTACTCCTCTCTCTTCACTCCCTTAAAAAAAAAAGAATAAAAATCACTCCCCTTTACTCTAGCACCTAACGCTGCATTTACGCTGCATGGTTCTAGTGAATCAATTCCGATTTACTTATTTATTTATTTATTTATTTATTTATTTTTTTCTCCCATGTGGCCCATGTACGTGTAAACTGTATAAAATCACATAGATTCCAGTTTATTCTAATCAGGTTCAGGCCTTGTTCATTCATTCATTTTCTTTTCGCTTAGTCTCTTTATTAATCCGGGATCACCAAAACGGGACTGCAACTGAACTGCCAACTTATCCAGCACGTTTTTTTTTTACGCAGTGGATGCCCTTCCAGCTGCTACCCATCTCTGGGAAACACCCTCACACACTCATTCATACTCATACACTGCGGACAATATAGCCTACCCAATTTACCTGTACTGTATGTCATTGGATTGTGGGGGAAACCGGAGCACCCGGAGGAAACCCATGCGAAAGCAGGAAGAACATGCAAACTCCACACAAAAACACCAACTGACCCAGCCGAGGCTCGAACAAGCGATCTTCTTGCTGTGAGGCGACAGCACTATCTACTGCCCCACTGCATTGTCCTGGCCTTGTTTATATGTGGAAATTTTTCCGATATGAATCAGATCTGGGTTCTTGTTTCTGCAGTGTAAGCAGGTAGATCGAATTTTCACCTGTCAATGCGAGTCACGCATCATTAAAAACCCTAGCGAATGACGTCATCTCTGACGCTTGCATGTTGGAACAGACTTCAGCAGAGTCCCAAACCTTAAACCTCATACACAAGGACTAAAAAAGCACAAGTATTTACACATTAACGAGAGAGAGAGAGAGAGAGAGAGAGAGAGAGAGAGAGAGGGAGAGAGAGAGAGAGAGAGAGAAGACTAGACCACAATATCCGACATGTAACTAATATAAAATAATATAAAACTATTACGAATATTACGTGATAAAATCAAACCATGGACATCACATTAAGTTGCCTACTGGTTTAAAATGGTCTATAAGATGGTCAAATGAGAATAATTCTGTCAAAAAATATTAAAATATCAGTGTGTAAATGCAGAAAATCTGATACGAGTCCCTTTTAAAAGATGATTTGAAGCAGGTCATTAAAAAAATCAGATGCAGTCACAAAAATAGGAATTGACCAACGAGATCTGCAGTGTATATGCAGCTTAACTCACGGAGCAGTAACAGTTCTTTTCATAATTAGGACTTGTGTGTATTACCTTTTCTTGTTGAATCATGAATGCCTCTATTGTAAGTTGCTTTAGATGAAAGCATCCACCAATTGACTAAATTTAATGTAAATGCTCATTAATAAACAAATTAGTAAGAAAACAATCATTTCAAATCATGTAAATAAATCAAATTGTGCTACTATTTCAAAAACAAGTGTGAATTTCTTTACAAATGAAGTGAGCAAACAAACATGAGTTATAGTTTCAAATTTAGGGCTGCACAATATTGGAAAAATCGGACATTTCAATATTTTATTTTGCTGCGATTTACATTGTGGTATGAATACATTGTTGGCAGATTCCAAACTCTATTTGGAATGAATTCGTTTACTTTGATTGGAATAATCTTGCAGACGAGTCAAAGAAATCGCAAGAATAAATAAGATAGAGGGAAGTAGACAGATATTCAGGTACATATAAATACGATAAGATATTATCATGATATTTTGCCCCCGATAATGATAGATCATGATATCAGCAATATCTCACAAGAAAATCATCCCCAAAATATCATGATATTTGTAAATGAAGAGGGAAAAATGTAACAAAGTTTTAAGATGTATTTCTTTTATAAACAGCAAATGTATTTCTTGGAATTGCAACACTGATATGTTCGATCTGTTATTGAGAAGCGCCACCTCATGCTTCAGATTGCTTATTTGTCCTGCCTCGATTACTGAATAATCAGATGTAATGTAAAATGTAAACACTGTACATTCTTCATTGCTGATCAACAATAATAATCCCAACTCCACATTGCAGATGCTGCGATGTAACAATTGTGAATGCACACATTTCGATAACGATGCTGATACGATATATTGCGCAGCCCTAGTGTCAATATAAATGAAATATAACCAAAAAAAGGTCATTTTAATGTAATATATTCCCCCAGGTCATAAAAAAGTACCATAGTTGAAGCAAGTACCACCAAGTTGTAATAACGTGATGTTTTTTTGTAAAGGTCAGAATATTTGTCTGTAATATCTATCAAAAGTGAGTGGCGAATAAGATCTCAGAGTGGCCTTTTGAGCGAGAGAGAGCAGATGAATGTGGGAGCAGCACTTGGAGAGGACGAGGCGTGTGGGTGACAGAAAGAGAAATGCTGTGTAATTGCTGTGTGGAGATGTGGCTCTGTAATTATTCAGGAGGAGGTGCTGTCGACGGGTCACGGAGGATCTTCTGCTCTTCTTTTACCAGCGGTTGGTAAGACTAGAGCAGGAATGGGTTTAGAGGAGAGAGTAAGGCTACATTTCTAACCTTTTTTATTATTATTGCTGGGCCATTATAGAGGAAATGGCCTCAAATGGCTCTTTCCCTATAGGAGCATTATTTCATTAGGTCTGGGTTGCTGAGGTCGATCCTGCTGAGACAAACAGGGCAAGACTTTGTTAGATCTCTTCGAAGAGGTCAACTTTCACCTCAGGAACTCCAAAGAGGACTCTCTGGTGAACAATCTGTTCTTGTTTTCAGCCCAGGGAAATGGAGGTTGTCTATTTGTGTCCTTAAGTTCAAGGGGGAGAAAGACACTATTGGAGTGTGTAAACAAACTGAGGCTGAGCAAGGAAATGCGGAACCCTTAGTGAATAGATTTGTTTTCAATGAATAGATTTGGTTAAATGTTGTACTGCTGAAAAAAAAAGTATAATTATTTTGCTTGTTTGCATGGCTGCATGTTTAACTCTGACATGTACAATCACAGCGATTTGATTAGAATTTTAAGTGTCTTGTAAATTATTATTAGTATTATTATATATCTTTTGTGATTTATTTTGTTTTTCACAATGGCTTACATTGACTACGTTTACATGGACATCATTAATTGAATTATGTGCCTTAGTCTAATTAAGACAATAATATAATTAAGGGGTTTACATTGTAGGGTCCAGCCAGTTGGTTCAATGACGGTATCCAATGGTGGATGAAGGTTCACTGCATGTTCGGTCTTTCCAGTGCACAATGTTGATTTATATTAAACTTAACTCATATCTGACTCCAATTTTAGTATGAGATGGTTTAGAATATTAATATGTTTATCCTCGTTTTATCTGACTCCAATTATAAAACATTGAGAAGATTATTTTGTTTCCTTTCACATTATTTTAGATTATGATTGAATATTCATTTGATTTGTTATTATACCTTATTCTCATTTACTCAGATTCCGATAGCATCTCGAGTCTTGCACCGGCCGGGTATACAATCTCTTAATACAAGCTTGTCAGTCTTGGTCATTAAACAGAGGCGATTAACCACTCTCCTAGAAAGGCAGAACACTACTTACTCAATTTAGGAGATTTTTTATGTGGTCCCCATAGATCTGTTCTCTACTAATTCAAGACAAAGTATTTTAATAATAATCGCACAGGATTATACTATTGTAGATGAAGGCCTAAATATCCACATTTAAAGTAGTTTCAACAATATTTTGTTGTTCTAAATAGTTGGCCTTTTACAGTCCAAGTATACATGAATAAATGCCAATTTGTTAGTCGGATCTCTACCAACATTGTATAGCGTGCCACGCTGCTCCGTCTAACATGTTTTAGTCCGTTACTAACCTGTACAGTGGCTTGTGCTATGGACAACAACATTTATCAGTGATAATAACACAAGGTTTGAATAATTCAAAACATAATTTATTAGTCAGGTAAATGTATTATGCCAAATTCAATCAGTCAATTCATAAACGATCAATACAAAACATCAAATTATCAAAGATAAATCCAAGATTAAAAGATGCATTCCTGACTTTTTACATAACGTGTAAATTTTACATAACGTGGAGCCTAGGCTCCATGTTATGGGCTGATCTGGGTAGGCAGAATCGCGCCGAGACTTTCTCAACCCTTACCTTAAATAATCCAAGAATTCCCTCAAGGAAGGGGGTGTGAATAACAAAAGGGAAAGTCACACCCTTCACAGTGGTTCAAAAGATGCCTGAAGTTATATATTTATTGTTTTGATTATGTCTATTTCTGAGAGAATGAGACCATTGTACCAATCGCACTGAGACATTTCAAATGATATCAAACATGATAGTTAAAGTCAGTTTGGTTAATCTAGAACATTCAAACATTGAAATGACCATATGCGTGAGTTGGGGGGGATGAAGCTGAGTTTCAGCATACTCGGATGCAAATGCAGCAGGAACTGGTTTTTCCCGCATTCCCCCCTGGTGGGTTGTGGAGTCCATTGGCCCTGTTTTCAGCTCATGTTTTGAATTGTCAAAGACATCAAAAATATTTGTAATATTTCAATTCTTACAACATGAATTGCTTTTTGAATATTCCTTTTATGATCCTGTTACATGTTTACATGTTACAGCATATAATTCGATTAACATCATTGTGTCACCGCGCTATCCACGTTTCCTCCTAAGTTTCATGTACTTTTGATTTTTCATTTTTAATTTGTCAACTTGAACTGCAGTTTGATACTTTAACTTTTATTCAGGAACATTTCATGCATGCCCCTGTGACAAACAATGCATTTTGATCTCTGTAGAGAGAATAGTGTCATAATGTAGTGTTTACATAATGTAATTTATTTACATCAGATACACACTGTTCAAGTTACTTGAATGTTTACTTTGTTCTTGTTCCACTTAAATGGCCGTTTTCATGTATTTTGGGAGAAGTTGATGAATTGGCATGTTGTTAATCTAGCAGCTCTGATCTGTTGTAAATTAAATGTGCTGTAAAATCCAAAAAGTTAAGGTAACTCAAACTGATTGCAACAAACAAGTTCAAATATTAATCCTAATGAGTACTGTGCACTTAATCCAGTTGAGTAAACAAAGGAAAATTGAGCAAAGTAAAGCCCAATAAATGCAACTCAAGTTAAGGGAACTCAAACTGTTTGAGGAAACTGATTGCTACAAACAATTTCAGTTAAATAATCTATGAGTACTATAAACTTGCTTCATTTAAGTTGAAGTAATGAGGTATTTAATTAACTCATTACGTTAAACACAGAGTTCAAAACTCCTTTTAAATGAGCAGCTTTCAGTAAACTGAGTTACCTACACGTTATATTTGATAAATTTGACTGTTGGGTTCTACAGTGTAGTTTAAAATCAAAATTAAGCAAATTAAATGGCAAAATAATTTTTTTTTTTTTCTTTTTTTCCTCTTTTTTTACAATTATTTGAGAATTGGAATCTTAAATATGTTGCAATATTCACAGAAAAAAAAAAAATAGTGGTAGAGCTACGCATCAATGAATTTGCTCTTCAGTGTTTGAACTCTCAGTAGTAATTTTAAACAACACTGAACTGAGCTAAACTGAACTGAACTTAAACACTAAAAAACTAAACTACACTGTTCCAATTTACTATGACCATTTAGGTGAAGCTGCTTTGACAAAATCTACAATTGTAAAAGTGCTATACAAATAAAGGTGGATTGAATTGAATAGTAAAATTGTCTATTTTTAGGTTAAAATAATATGAAAAATATCACATTATTGCATGTTAATTTCTATCAAAAATATACAAATGTTTAATGCAACATCATTTCATTTTCTTTTACTAGATGTTAAAATTTCAGATTTGTTTACTACAGAAGCAAAAAAAGAACATTTAAAACACATTTAGATGTTATAATTTAACTCTAAAATACATTTAAGCTTGTGCATTATGCAATGAATTTAGTAAAAAACGTCAAATATATAAAAAGTGTTGTACTTTTACTAATATATTCAGTCTGTGTCTAGGCAATGCTGATTATGTAATATTACTTTCCTAAGTAACAAGTAAAGTAATGCATTACTTAAGTAATACTTTTCTACTTTTTTTTTTTAAAGGTCTTGTGAAAATTATAATATATTTTTAAGATGTTAGTTTTAGTCTGTAAGTTTTAAGGATATCTATTAGTTAGTGTGTACAAAACAGTAAGAAAATTCATGTTTAGAAAATATAACACAAACATAAACACAAACATTGCAGTTTGTCATTCTACCTAAATCGATCAACATTTTTTTTTCTCACATCACATTATACTGTCATAAAATCTTGACCAATCAAATGCTCTCTAGCATCTGACATGTCCTGCCCCCTTTAAGATGCTTTTCTTTTGATGAGCTTTTGCTCAACTGCTCTCGCTGGCAAAGCTTTGATAAATAGAAATGGTATTGCCATTTTTTTATATATATATATAAATGTGGAGGAGCTACTCTGTCCCACCTTCTCTACATTTTTTTAGTTGAGATTACATCAAACATCAAATAATAAATGCTCATTTCAAAGCACTTCCCGGGACCTTTAAACTATAAATAACTGAATTAAAATTAATGTAGTAGCGTTAAACAGACAAAAATGAAGAGGAAATTTGAGAATTGTTTCCAATGGAAAGTGATTTTACTTGAGACAAAAAGCACAAAAATAGCAAATGTGTTGCTTTAACCTTAGGTAATCTGTACATATGGCATGTTTAAAGCTCTCAGTTCAGGAGGTTCTCAGAAGATAAGATTATCCTAAATTATTAATATTTTAATTATTTTAATTATTTTTTTAATTTTTTTGAAAGACATGCCTCAGCCAGGTAAGTAAAAGTAATGCAAAAGTAGCTCAAATAGGGCTCTCAATTATGGGCAAAAGAAACCTATCACTATTTTCTTGAACAATATTGTGATTTCATGCAACACGGTGGCGTAGTAGATAGTGCTGTCGCCTCAAAGCAAGAATGTTGCTGGTTTGAGCCTCGGCTGGGTCAGTTGGCATTTCTGTGTGAAGTTTGCATGTTCTCTTCACGTTCGCGTGGGTTTCCTCCGGGAGCTCCAGTTTCCCCCACATGTCCAAAGACATGCTGTACTGGTGAATTAGGTCAGCTAAATTGTGCGTAGTTTATGGGTGTGTATTAATGTTTCCCAGTGATGGGTTGCAGCTGGAAGAGCATCTGTTGGGTAATATATATGCTGGATAAGTTGGCGATCCCAGATTAATAAATGGACTAAGCTGATAAGAAAATGAATGAATGAATATTGCGATTTCAATTACAATCGCCAATTTTGAAATGCTTTGCAGTGGGAATCTGAAACATAAGTAGAAGTACTTTTATAGTAGATCAGTTGTGTGCACTTTTCTATGTGCCCACAGAATAAATTTTTTTTTTTTGCCCTGTGAAGATAGAAACCTCTATGTGACGCTGACGTGAAAACAGGCTGTTCACATTGTATCTTTTGAGCACAAGTTCGTTATTTCCAATTAAACTGCATGGCTTGCACGTGTGCATATGATGTGTGCGCATATTCCAGGCACACATGTTCAAATTCGAATTGATTTCGAATACAATTTTCAAATTTGTGATTTAGAAACATTTTTAGTTAATCGCAATTAATGCCCTAAACTGAAAAGTAGCATAACACCTTATCTACAATAAAAACTAATGCAACCAGTTACTTTTCTGGTTAGTAACTCGATATTGTAATGCATTATTTTAATGAAACTTTCCAGAACACTGTTAATATCTTTAATCCTACAGTATAACTCCAGGTCGAGTGTTTGGCTGAAACTCTGCAGTGTATAGGTACACCTGTCCAACTGCTTGTTAATGCAAATTTCTAATCCAGTCACATGGCAGCAACTCAATGCCTTTAGGCATGTAGACATGGTCAAGAAAATCTGCTTCAGTTTAAATCGAGCATCAGAATGGGGAAGAAAGGTGATTAACGTGGCATGTTTGTTGGTGCCAGACAGGCTGGTCTGAGTTTTTTCAGAAACTGCTGGTCTACTGGGATTTTGCTGTGCAACCTTTTTAAGACAAATTATCCAGCAAGATGGCTGAAGCTCTGCAGTGTATTGAACAAAGTAGTCTAATGATAAAGGGATGACTGATCCACCTCTAATTAAGGTCTCCAAAATAAATCTATCAATCAGAAGACACACGGGCTGCAGTAATATAAAGCGTCTTCACAGGGTCAGGAGGTGATGTGTTAAACTGAAAGACACACGCTTACACTGTTCAGACCAGCTTCTTTTAATTGAGCTAATTGAATCTAGATAGACGCTTATCTCAGCCAATGGCACGGCATCGATTGCCCGAGCTGTTTATTACAGTCTGACACAACAGGCTTTCTCTCGCTCTCTCTCTTTTTCTTTCTCTCTCGTTCTGTTACATAATGTTACAGTGACTGCATTAGTCATACAGGATTTGTTCTTTGTCTTGTTCTGACGCTAAAGTCTGATTGGAGGGGTCTGTTTGAGCATGTTGTAATTAAGCAAAATTATACAAGAAGCTTTAGTGCTCAGTGAGAGAGACACTCGTGAAAGAAATCGAAACATGAAGCCCTGCTAGAGGACAGGATTTATATAGGATCTGTGATAATGATGGGGAAGAGATAGTTGGATTAGTTGAAAAATTAAAAATTGTTAATAATTTGTTTAGCATAAGGCCATCTAAGATGTTGATGATCATTTTTTTTTCCTTTGGTTGATCATTAATGAAGATTTTTAGCTGAAACGGTATTCTTTAGTAATATATTAAAGTAAATTAAAGTCATGTTTATTTCTATTGCGCTTTTACAATGTAGATTGTGTCTAAGCAGCTCAACATGGAAGTTCTAGCAAACTGTGTCAGTCTAGTTTTCAGAATTCTTCAAGTTCAGTTTAGTTCAGTAGAGTGTGTTTTAAATTTCACTGCTGAAAGTCCAAACACTGAAGAGCAAAGTCATTGATGCACAGCTCTACAAGTCCCAAAACCAAGTAAGCTAGTGGCGACAGTGACTAGGAACAAAGCTTCACCAATTGACGAAAGTGAAGGCAAAAAAACCTTGAGAGAAACTACATTCAGTTGGGCATGGCCATTTCTCCTCTGGCCAAACTTCCTGTGCAGAGCTGCAGTGTATACTGGCACTTTGAATGTCAACAAACAAACATTATGTTTTGTATTATTTGCAAAATAATGATAAAAATACCTGTGGCTGCTGGATGTACATTAAGGTCTAATAAATCAGTGTTTCTCAACCACGATCCTGGAGGACTAATTTAGAAGCATTTCTAGACGAGCAAAACATATTGTTTTGTTTTAAGAATAATAAGTCAAAATTAAGTAGGTTTTTCCCTAAAAGAAACAAAATAATCTGCCAATGGAGTAAGCAAAATAATCTTGTTTTCCCTTTCAACCTAAGATTATTTTGCTTACCCTATTGGCAGATTATTTTGCTTGGTTTAGGGAAAAACTTACTTAATTTTGGCATATTATTTCTTAAAACAAGACAATACAATTTGCTCTTCTAGAAAATCCTTCTTGATTTAAAACTTTTTAGATATTTGGACTAGAAACAAGATAGGAAAATCTAAGTAAGAAAAGCATTTTTTGCAGTGTAGATTGAATAAATAATTAATTTGTTTAATAATTTCAGTTTTTAGGTAATTATTATTTTTTTTTTACAACTTTAACATGTTCTCACGTTTTTAAAAAGCTTTTGGAAAAAAAAACAAATATTTTTAGTGTTATTGTTTCCTAAACTCAAACTAACTAAAAAAAAAAAAATCAAATTAAAGCTCAAATGAAATAGAAAAAAAAAAAAAACCTTGCATGCCTGATAAATTTTAGATGCAAGAACGTCAATAAAAATGAAAAATGTGGGACTGGCAGCTAACTAAAATAAATAATCTGAGGTATAAAAGCACTACATTAGAGCTGAAATGTATGTACATTAAATCAATAGAAAAAAATGAAAATAAAGGAAAAATATGATAAATATAATAAAATCTAACAAATATGAATGGATAATAAAATATTAATTGAAACAATGAAAATATTACCTAAAATGATCATAATTTATTTAATTGCTTTACCTGAATAGAAATAATGAAAAAATATAAACTAAAAATTAGCATAATTGACCTAAATTCAAATAAAAACTAAAGCTTATTCAAAACATTAAGTACTGTAATAGTTAATAAATACTAAAATAATATTAAAATAATGTTTCCCTTTTTGCTACAGAGTACTCAAAGAAAAAAACACCATATTCAATAAGCTGTAAATTATATAATAAAGATAATATTTTAATTCAAAAGGCATTGTAAAGTGTGTGTATGTGTAAATGCACACACATTTGATATGTGATGAGACATTTTGTTTTAACTTGGGACTTAGAAAATTGCAATGCATGTTTATCAATGTCTGTCGTTATTTAAAAGCTTAACGTTACTCAAGGTTGTCTTTTGCAGTGCTCTTCTAGCATTTAATATCATGCTCATCATGAAAGGAAGGTTCAAACTATGGTTTGAAGGAATCAGACGTTGTGAGGAGGAAAAAAATGTATATATATATATATATATATATATATATATATATATATATATATATATATATATATATATATATATATATATATATATATATATATATATATATATATATATATATATATATATATGTATATATATATATATATATTGCTGTTATACCTGTTCAATTGACACAGTCAGTATTATTTGTTAAGATGAAGCATGAAGGTTTCTTGTTATGCGTGTGTCTGAACACTGTGCTTCTCTCCTGCATTTGGTGTGGTGTGGTTCAGCCATTGAAGAGCATTCTGGGAATTCCCGGACATAATAAGAGGATCTTTAAGCCACTCTAGGGTTTTGGCATAAGTGAGTTTTTATAATAAAATTCAACCCTAGTTTGAGCAGAAGACAGCATAATGAGTTAGCATGGATGTTCTTTTGGTTGTTGTTTAACTGATTAGTGCTTTGCTTGCACTCTTGTTCAGACATTTCTTCATGCATTAAATGGGCTGATGTATACATTTTAACTCTGCCAAATAGATCTCTTTTTAAGGGCAACCTGCAGATAAATGTGTTTACAGTATTATCTCAACTGCTGGGTCGTGACCCCAAAATAGGTCACAGGTTTGTTGTAATAGAATTTTTTTGCACAAATTAAATTCACTTTGATAAAAGTGTAACTAAGTATCGTTTTACTCATTTGAGTTTAAACATCAAGTCAAATATTAAATATAAACACTTAATTGCATATTGCTTGTATACAATATAATGTGTATAGTGTTGGTCAGAAAGTTTTTCATTTTTATGTAAATATGTTGTAAATGTATGTAAAAATATGTTAACATCCTATTCTCAAAAAAGCTATTGACAAACCTTAAAGTAGATTGTAATTGTTTTGAACTTTTAATCTATAACAGTTGTTTTTCTGTTACCTTTTATTATAAATGTACATTTCGGTATGTCATTTGATGAACTGTGAAACATAGTTTGAGGAAGAATTCATGACAAATTAATTGGGGAAAATGTAATTAAATTGCCAGAATGTTCATAGTGACTTTTATCTCATGACATAAAAAAAAAACAACAACTACAACTTGCATAACACAGCCAAATGCATTTGAGTGTATGATTAACAACTAGATAACTAGCCTAGAGCACAATCTGCAGTTAAATACTAGCATAGTGTGTAGAGTGTCGTCTGTTTTTAGAAACTAGCCTAGACCTCCATTCGCTGTTAAAACCTAACCTACCTGTAGAGCGTCATTTGATGTTTAAAACTAGCATAGAGCACCATCTGCTGTTAAAAACCAGCATAATGTCGTCTGCTGTTAAGAACTAGCCTATACCTATATTTGCTGTTGAACTAGTCTAGAGCACTATATGCTGTTAAAACGAGTCTAGAGTGTCATCTGCTGTTAAAAAAGTAGCCTAGATAAGTTCTGCGATTTTTCAAAAATTAGTCTAGGGCACTATATACAGTTAAAAAGTAGCCTGAAGCACTTTTTGCTGTTAAACTAGCCTAGAGCCCCGTGTGCTGTTAAAAACTAGTTTATGGCACTATGTGCTGATTTAAAACTAGCCTAGAGCACTATCTGCTGTTAAAAACTAGCCTAGAGCGCCATCTTTTGTTAAAAGCTAGCCTAGAGCGCCATCTGCTGTTAAAAACTAGCCTAGAGCACCGTGGGCTGTTTAAAACTAGTCTAGAGCATCATCTGCTGTTTAAAAGCTAGCACAGAGCATCATCTGCTATTAAAAACTAGCCTAGAGCATTATATGCTGTTTAAAACCTAGCTTAGACCACCATGTGCTGTTAAAAAGTAGCCTGAAGCACCATCTGCTGTTAAAAACTTACAGACCCCCATGTGCTGTTAGAAACTAGCATAGTGTCATCTACTGTTAAAACTAGCCTAGAGTACCATATGCTGTTAAAAACTTGCCTAGAGTGCCTTCTGCTGGTAAAAACTAGCCTAGAGCGCTATCTGCTGTTAAACTAGAGCACCATCTGCTGTTTAAAAAAAAAAAAAAAAACTAGCCTAGAGCGCTATATGCTGTAAAAAAAACTAGACTAGAGCCGCATCTGCTTTAAAAAAACAAAAACAAACAAAAAAAAAAACAGCATAGAGTGCCATCTGCTATTAAAAACTAAGCTTAATTAATTTAAAAGCGCATTAAGGCATTTTAAAAATGTAGTTGCTTATTTTATTTTTACTGGCAGCATAAATCGTTTTGTATAAAATCCTCTGCCAAATGATTAATTGTAAATCACTAATTTGATGTAAATGTGAATTTTATTAAATATGATATCTTGTTGTTTGACACTTTTATTTAATTATTTATTTATTAAACCATTGCATTTTTAAGTTTGCACAACACAAACAGCTTATTCTTGCTTTTATGATGTAGACTTGCTCTGTAGCTCACCTGGTACAGGACTAAACTGCAGCAATTCATTAGCCGAATAACCAAACCTAGATTTACCCTAATCTCTTTTGAATTAAAACTGAACACAAGTTTTGTGCTATTCACTCCACAACAGAAATGTGGACAAAAGTATGCCTTTCCTATGAGTCTTTCTTGAGTCTGAAAGAAAGCTAATGCTTAATTGCTGTTCATGGTCATTTGCATTCATGTCTTTGTACGTTGGCTTTAACTACTATGTACTTACACAAAATACCTCCAAGACCACGTATTTACTCTGTAACTACATATTATTCTGAAAAAAATACTAAAATTGCTGCTTGTGTGTGGGGTGTAGTGAGGTTTAAGAGTTTGGGCTATAGTTATTTACATTTACAGTGATTATAATATGTCAGCATGTATTGCATCAAATGTTATACTCTCAAAGGCCATCTAATAAGAAGTATGTTTGTTATAGAATGTACTATAAACCATTTTAATCCTGTGTTTTTCACTGCTTTTACCATCAAAGCCAATGAAGTAAAACCATATGGGATACACATTGGCAGGCTTGAGTTTATGAGGATTCATTATCATTCAGCTTGAATTAGAGATTTGTATTCATATTAATAGTAAGCCTCCATACGGCCTTCCCAGAAACAGAGAGAGAGAGAGAGCAGAAAGAGATGATCCCTCTCTTTTTGGCCCCTTTATGTGATTCTAACAGGGGTCTGATGGGGGGAGGAACAGTACGCTAGTCATTTTACTGATACAGTCGATGTACGCTAGTCATTATACTGATATAGTCGTATCTTCCACACATTCCTCTCTGATTGCACACAACATGTGCTCCGTCTGCCGAGAGCTCATGCACAGACCTCTGCCGCAGTAGATTAGCACTGCCAGCATGTTGTCAAGCACAAGGCCAGCTGTTGTTGGCTTCTGAACATTTGTAGCGTCAATCATTTATTAAGCCTTAAAAAAATAGAAACACCATTGATGTTTGAGGAGAAAGTTTGAGTTTTTTATTTTTTTTGTTAGCCTTAATTTTAAATATTTTAAAGAGACTGTTTTGTTATAAAAAAAAAAAAAACAACAACCACCAGACAAAGCATTAAAAAGATAACTTAATGAGGTGTTAATGTGACTTAACGGCAGGCACTTTTTTCCAGGGGTTTCAGTACAGCGTAACCGCTACTGCGTCATCGGGTGGGCGTGGCCTATCTGTGAATTTGCATAGGTCACGGATCATGCGCAGATTGTGAAAACAGCCGTTTGATTCAGATACCTGTACGTATTGCAGGGGTTTCGTGTCAAATGCCTTTTATATGCAGTACTAAATAGCTGTCCTGATCGCAGGTGTTTCATGTGAAGTCAGTGAATGTTATATTAAACAAATTAACTTAAGATACCTCTCAGATTACATTAATACTGTTATAACTTAAGATACCTGTCCCGATCCCACGGCTTTTGTGCCAAAAACTTTATATATTATATACATTAACATCAGATACCTGTCCTGATCCCAGGGGTTTCATGTATGATCACTTTTATATTATATACAGTAACATCAAATACCTGTCCTGATCTCAGGGGTTTCATGTATGATCACTTTTATATATATATTAACATCAGATACCTGTCCTGATCCCAGGGGTTTCATGTATGATCACTTTTATATATATTAACATCAAATACCTGTCCTGATCCCAGGGGTTTCATGTATGATCACTTTTATATTATATACATTAACATCAGATACCTGTCCTGATCTCAGGGGTTTCATGTATGATCACTTTTATATATATTAACATACCTGTCCTGATCTCAGGTGTTTCATGTATGATCACTTTTATATATATTAACATCAAATACCTGTCCTGATCTCAGGTGTTTCATGTATGATCACTTTTATATATATTAACATCAGATACCTGTCCTGATCTCAGGGGTTTCATGTATGATCACTTTTATATTATATACATTAACATCAGATACCTGTCCTGATCCCAGGGGTTTCATGTATGATCACTTTTATATTATATACATTAACATCAGATACCTGTCCTGATCTCAGGTGTTTCATGTATGATCACTTTTATATATATTAACATCAGATACCTGTCCTGATCCCAGGGGTTTCATGTATGATCACTTTTATATATATATTAACATCAGATACCTGTCCTGATCCCAGGGGTTTCATGTATGATCACTTTTATATATATTAACATCAGATACCTTTCCTGATCCCAGGGGTTTCATGTATGATCACTTTTTTATATATTAACATCAAATACCTTTCCTGATCCCAGGTGTTTCATGTATGATCACTTTTTTATATATTAACATCAGATACCTGTCCTGATCCCAGGGGTTTCATGTATGATCACTTTTATATTATATACAGTAACATCAGATACCTGTCCTGATCTCAGGGGTTTCATGTATGATCACTTTTATATTATATACAGTAACATCAGATACCTGTCCTGATCCCAGGTGTTTCATGTATGATCACTTTTATATATATTAACATCAGATACCTGTCCTGATCCCAGGTGTTTCATGTATGATCACTTTTATATTATATACAGTAACATCAGATACCTGTCCTGATCCCAGGGGTTTCATGTATGATCACTTTAATATACATTAACATCAGATACCTGTCCTGATCCCAGGGGTTTCATGTATGATCACTTTTATATATATTAACATCAGATACCTGTCCTGATCTCAGGTGTTTCATGTATGATCACTTTTATATATATATTAACATCAGATACCTTTCCTGATCCCAGGTGTTTCATGTATGATCACTTTTATATATATTAACATCAGATACCTGTCCTGATCCCAGGGGTTTCATGTATGATCACTTTTATATATATATTAACATCAGATACCTTTCCTGATCCCAGGTGTTTCATGTATGATCACTTTTATATATATTAACATCAGATACCTTTCCTGATCCCAGGGGTTTCATGTATGATCACTTTTATATATATTAACATCAGATACCTTTCCTGATCCCAGGTGTTTCATGTATGATCACTTTTTTATATATTAACATCAGATACCTGTCCTGATCCCAGGGGTTTCATGTATGATCACTTTTATATTATATACAGTAACATCAGATACCTGTCCTGATCTCAGGGGTTTCATGTATGATCACTTTTATATTATATACAGTAACATCAGATACCTGTCCTGATCCCAGGGGTTTCATGTATGATCACTTTAATATACATTAACATCAGATACCTGTCCTGATCCCAGGGGTTTCATGTATGATCACTTTTATATTATATACAGTAACATCAGATACCTGTCCTGATCCCAGGGGTTTCATGTATGATCACTTTAATATACATTAACATCAGATACCTGTCCTGATCCCAGGGGTTTCATGTATGATCACTTTTATATATATTAACATCAGATACCTGTCCTGATCCCAGGGGTTTCATGTATGATCACTTTTATATTATATACAGTAACATCAGATACCTGTCCTGATCCCAGGTGTTTCATGTATGATCACTTTAATATACATTAACATCAGATACCTGTCCTGATCCCAGGGGTTTCATGTATGATCACTTTTATATTATATACAGTAACATCAGATACCTGTCCTGATCCCAGGGGTTTCATGTATGATCACTTTTATATATATTAACATCAGATACCTGTCCTGATCTCAGGTGTTTCATGTATGATCACTTTTATATATATTAACATCAGATACCTGTCCTGATCCCAGGGGTTTCATGTATGATCACTTTTATATATATTAACATCAAATACCTGTCCTGATCCCAGGTGTTTCATGTATGATCACTTTTATATTATATACAGTAACATCAGATACCTGTCCTGATCCCAGGGGTTTTATGTATAATCACTTTTATATTAGTTAACATCAGATACCTGTCCTGATCCCAGTTGTTTTGTGTATGATGACTTTAAATAAAAATAGAAAATAAATATGAGTTATGTTAATTAACTAAGATCGAGAAAGAAAAATTAACCACGATTTATTACAGAAAATGTGGTATTTATTTGTTTAAACATGACTGAATACCATATTTTAAACTACAAAAACACGGTTAATCTTACCACAACCATTATTATTTGGTTTAAAATGGAAGTACAAAAGCCCAGAGACAGTAAAACGGAGTAAAACGAGGTCAGCCGTTTTTGCTAATGAAATCTTTAAAATATAACATTATAAAAACAAAAAAATAACCTGTATGATTGTTTTTTTTCTTCGTTATCCACCGCGGTAGGTTCTTTATCCATAATCATCCTGTTTGAAATGACCGCGCTAAAAAAGAACCTGTACTGCGCATGATCGGTGACCTCTCAGTATTGTTTTTTTTTTTAAGGGGGCGTTTCCCAAACACCGACCGAGCCACGCCCATTTTACGTCGTGGTAATGAAACCCCTGGAATTTAGTGCATGCCGTGACTTAACATGTTGCTAGCATGAAAGCGCATTGATTAGGATTAATTATCATGCATAATATAATTCTGACATAAGCATGGGGTTAGCATAATGATTTTCTAATATTAACATATTGCTACCAAGAGTTTGTGGTTTATGGAATGAATTAACATGTTAGCATGACTTAACAACTTCTTGCTCCAATTAAACATGCTGCTAGCATATATTTAGCATGCATTAGCAGGTTTCTGGTATAAATTAATGAGTACCATGAGTTAGCATGTCATTAACTCGTTTCTTGCGTGATGAATAGGCATTATCAGGCTCCGTGTTATCAATGTGTTCTATAGCATGAATTAGCATGTTGTTCTCCTGGTTAAGGATGTTGCTAACATGATTTAGCATCTTGATAGCTGAGCATTAGCATGTTTTGAGCAAGGAGTAGTATGTTGCTGTCATGATTTGCTCATGTACCATGAGTAAACATGCCAGTAAAATGTTTATTATGACAGACTGATAGCATGTTTGCCAGATGAATTAGCAAATCAAATCCTGAGTAAAAGTCTATGGTATTTACCCATGTTTTCTGACTGAGTTCTTGGAAAACTCTGAATCAAAGTCAGATAAAAAATTATCTTAAAGGTCTGACATGACTGGTGGTTGTAGCTTGAAAATGTGTTTAGCAATTTGTTCTCAAAGAAGAAGAATTGGTTGAATAGTAGTCAATTTACATATCATCATGCCAGCTTTGTCAGGCCAACATAACGACCAAATCATGTCAATTGACCTGTGAATTGCTTGTAAGCATACTGTATCCATACTGTATCATAATGACATATGTATATGTCATTATGATGCTTGCTGAATGTTTTTTTTTTCTTTTTTCTCACCTTGGTTATTTTCTCATGTGTGCTTATGCTGTTATTGAGAGGAAAACATTGCATATTTACATAGGCTATTCATCTAAACATCACTTTTAGCAG
Source organism: Danio rerio (assembly GCF_052040795.2). Taxonomy (NCBI): domain Eukaryota; kingdom Metazoa; phylum Chordata; class Actinopteri; order Cypriniformes; family Danionidae; genus Danio; species Danio rerio. The sequence goes on from NC_141023.1 coordinate 54,965,990, forward strand.
TATGGATTGCATCTGTATATCCATAAACTGTATATTGTTTATTTTTGTAAAGGTATTTCTGACTTTTTATTTGTGATTAGATTGAAAATTGGAGAAGAGCTTTGAGTATGATTATACTGGGGGACTGCATCACATTTAGGGTATTATATTGTATGCGAGTACATATAGAAGGCAGAAACATTTCCTGTGTAATCAACTTCTTAGTGAACCCAAACTTATCTTCAATCTGCGTTTGATAATGTTTTGATACCAATATCATGCTTTCCTTCAAACAAATTATGTAAGAGATAATGCATGATCACCTGGAAATAATTGTTAAATAATTCCAGACAGCATGACTAGGGCCCAGAGAAGACAATAAATCACATGTGCAATAATGTCTTGTCTCTCTCCTCCAAGCCTTGTTTCCTCTTAAATGCTTCTCGGAGTGTGTTTAAGTAACATTTTCTCTCAGCCTTTTATTGCTAACACTTTATTTCTTTTATTTCTGGCTTGTCAGTGCTAAAGTCAGGTATTAACGTCAACAGTGGGTTCCCCATAGCACCATAAATTGTAGCTGGCATGGACAACAGCTCCCTTGGTAGGTAATCAAAAATTGTAGGTTTAAGCCTGGAAGTAGTCTAAGAAGGAGTTTTGTTTGGAAATAAATGGATACTTTGTGTGTGATTTCATATTTTTTGCTTACTGATGATGGAAGGAAGCCTTTTTTTTTGTTGGGGGTTCAGTAAATATACATCCTTTTATTTTTTCAAAGAAATGGTTATGCTGCTAACGTTGTGTTTTAAATATTGATTGGAGGGTTTTTTTTGACGTGTCACATAGTTTGAATAGTTTTGCATGTCATTATGTCCCCACATGACACTAAAAATTCCTTAAGATTTTCAATGTGTGGTTTACATTCATTACATATATATGGTGGTTATAAATTTCTGCTCAAATCAACTCTTCTGTTATGCATAAAACAGTTTACATGTATAATTCCTGTCAGAAAATGCAGTGAAAATCCTACACTGGTAATATTGTGATTTAAGGTATGTACATTTTTATATTGCACTTCAATCTAGCAGATACAATAGGAATAAATCTCAAATATAATCTGTCTAAAATACTTTAGTAGCTAATTTAAAGTAGCTACTGTGTATACAATAGTGTTTTTAACTTTACTCTATAGTAAAGAACTTGAATTGTTTTCGTAATTCTGTAGTTGCCGTAGTACTATAAAAACTATAATAATATAAACAAATAGTTTTCTAAAAAAAAATATGGTATATTAGCTACACTACAACACAACTCTACTGTAGTAAAGTAGTAAAGTGTGCTACAGTATGTATTATAGTTTATAAATTTACAGTATTTAATGACGTAGCATTCATTTAATTGTGGTAAATGCAATGCTAGACACAATATAATACACTTCTCTATGGTATGGGTCAAAACACTATATTATTGTTTATAAAATACTAAAGTTTTTTTTAAATTTTTTTTTTATTTATTTTTTCCTTGGGCTGTGTTGCTAACAATGGTCCTCCTGGCAGCTCCAAACACCTTTAACTCACACCTGCTTGGTATGCTCTAGTAGTCTTTAACAGCTTGATTAAATGAATCATCTGTGTTTGATTAGGGTTGGAGCAAAACTGTGCAGAGCTACGGCCCTTTGAATCGATTTTGAGAAATGGTTTAACATGTTGATAGGCAGAATTAGCATGGTTCAAGAGCAGCATGTTGCTAATATCATGAAGTAACATAGTTGTACCATGAGTGAACATTGTGTTTACTTCGTTTATGATTTTAGCCAGATTAAGTTAATCTAATTAATATTTTTTCTTTTAATGAGGTTAATATGGGAACTCTCCATGTAAACAAACTGACTGAAAATATATCATGTTGAAATGTTCTTGGATGAACACATTAATACATAATTTAAACCTCAACACTGACTTTGTCTACATTTGCTGCATTAACCAGATTTCTCCAGTATTTGCTATTGCAGTTTTTCCTGTCACTTTCTTGCCTTGTCACTGAAGTAAAGGTGTTGCACACGTCCCCCTTTCCAGAGAGTCAGGAATAACTGAGCTCTCAGACAAAGTGTATGCTGGCCTCATATTCCAATTAGCTCTTGCAATTAGGCTGGCAGATGTAGCACACGAGGACTGGGATGATAAAATTAGCAACGCTGACAGAATTTAGAAAAGAAACCACCTAAGCCCCACCCATTCCTTCTGACCTCACTTGTGATTCATGCCTTCAAGGTGCTAGCATTGTGCTAAGCTAATTACACCTTGCCGAAGTGACTCTAACGTTAGCAGAAAGCTGCCTACTTTTTTTTCAGTGGTGAATTATGTTTGTGTGAGAATTCTGCTGGGGTGTTTTTGAAGGTGCTGGAGTGCTGACTACAGCTCTGCTGTTAGTGAGCTGTCTTGAGCTTACATAAACAGATGTCTTCATAGGCTGCATTGTAACTGGAATGCCATTTTATGTGTGGCTGGAGTAAAATGCTGTACATAAACATAAAAAGCAATGCACACTAATAATCTGACATAGTTTGTTGCTATGTGGCTAGGTCACCAAGTTCTAATACATGTACAATACAGGACAATACACAATATTAGTTTTGATGTTGATTTGTAGTTAAATTTCACAATTCCTTTCATTAACCTTTTCATTAAAATGGGCTCTAAATGTTGTGATCAGTGTTCATTTCTGAACAAAATTTAAGCAAATGTTCATTGACCAGTTGCCACATTTAGATCTAAAGAAAGGCACCAATTATCTAATATAAGAATTAACCATGCTTTTACTGCACCTCAAGAAAACAAGAACTTAATGTGTTGTTAACATGACTTAACAGGTTGCTAGCATGTTAGCACTATGATAGCATCAAATAGCATAGGTAACATTGTGAACATGAATATGTATGATATATTTTTCTAAAACTAACAGATTACTCTCATGAATTAGTTTTTCTGTGTTTATTTAAAGGGATTTTTTGGATTTTGATTACTATTTTTAAGCTGTAAATGTATACATTCATAAAATGTACAGTATATAAACACATCAAAAAAAACAATACGAGCGTAAGGATTTTTTAAATATAATTGAGAAAATTGTTGATGTAACCTGTAAATGTATATTCAGAAAATTCAATTCAATTCAATTCAATTCAATTCAGCTTTATTTGTATAGCGCTTTTACAATGTAGATTGTGTCAAAGCAGCTTCACATAAATGGTCATAGTAACTGGAACAGTGTGGTTCAGGTTTTAGTGTTTAAGTTCAGTTCAGTTCAGTTTAGCTCAGTTCAGTGTGATTTAATCATTACTGAGAGTTCAAACACTGAAGAGCCAATTCATCGATGCGTAGCTCTACCAATCCTGAACCATGCGAGGCAGTGGCGACAGCGAAGAGGGAAAAAAAACTTCACCTGATGGGAGTGAAGAAAAAAAAACCTTGAGAGAACCAGACTCAGTTGGGCACGACCATTTTAATTTCTCCGCTGGCCAAAAGTCTTGTGCAGAACTTCATTCGTCGTGGTTTAGGCTGGAAGATGGCCTCAGCGAAGACTCGTCTGTCCCTGGAGCGTCGCTGGAATCAGACTCATGTTCTCCACTCCCCACAACCATCAGCGCAGCAGCAGCTCAGGATATGGCCTGGTCCCGGATATGGAATCCTTGGGATCATCATGCCGCTGGTCTTGGATCCAATCAGTGACCGCATAATCTGAGGACCTCGGGATGAGTATCCCCAGGTGAAAATAGAGAATAAAGAAAATAATTAGCGTAGCTGCTGTTCATAGTGTATGTAAGCAAGATGCAGAAGCCAGTGTGGAACCCGCTAGGTGATGCATTGAGTGTATGCTTTACTAAACAGATAAGTCTTTAATCTAGTTTTGAACTGGGAGAGTGTGTCTGAGCCTCGGACGTTATCAGGAAGGCTATTCCAGAGTGTAGGAGCCATGAAAGAGAAGGCTCGACCTCCTTTACTTGATTTTGCTATTCTAGGTACTACCAGAAGCCCTGACTTTTGAGATCTTAAAGAGCGAGTTGGTTTGTAGCGAGACAGAAGGTTGGTTAGATAAACAGGAGCTAGATTATTTAGACCTTTATAGGTGAGAAGTAATATTTTAAATTCAATACGAAACTTAACAGGCAGCTAGTGTAAGGAGGATAAAATTGGGGTTATATGATCATATTTTCTAGACCTGGTCAGAACTCTGGCTGCTGCATTTTGTACTAATTAAAGTTTGTTAATAGAGGATGCTGGGCAGCCAGCAAATAGAGCATTACAGTAATCCAGTCTCGAAGTCATAAAAGCATGGACTAGCTTTTCTGCATCTGAGATGGATAGCATATTTCGTAATTTAGCGATATTTCTCAGATGAAAGAAGGCAGTTTTTGTGACATGGGATATATGGTTTTTAAAAGTTAGATTGCTGTCTAATATGACACCCAAATCTTTTATAGTAGAGCTAAAGCTAACTTTGTATCCCTCTAATTGTAGATTGAGTTGCGAGATCTGCTGTATACAAGATTTAGGCCCAATAAGTAATAATTCTGTTTTGTCTGAGTTTAAGAGAAGAAAATTGTTGGTCATCCAGTCTTTGATACACTCAGTTAGTTTAGAAAGTTCAGACGTCTCGTCAGATTTAGTTGAAATATATAATTGAGTATCATCTGCATAGCAGTGAAAGCTGATCCCATGTCTTCTAATAATGTCTCCCAGAGGTAGCATGTAAATTGTAAACAGTAAAGGGCCTAAAACTGATCCTTGAGGCACCCCATACTTTACTGGGCAGATTTGTGAAGGCTGTCCATTAAGATTCACAAACTGGTAGCGGTCAGTTAAGTATGACTTAAACCATTGTAGAGCCTGTCCCTGGACACCTGTAGACATTAAGCGATTTATGAGGATATTGTGGTCAATGTTATCAAATGCCACACTAAGATCGAGTAAAACTAATAGCGAGACGCACCCTCGGTCAGCAGCTAAGAGTAAATCATTGGTTATTTTCACTAAGGCGGTTTCTGTACTGTGGTGAGCCCTGAAACCTGACTGAAACACTTCAAAAATATTGTTCGTCTGCAGAAAAGAGCATAATTGAGTGGAAACAACTTTTTCTAGTATTTTAGACATAAATGGAAGATTTGAAATAGGCCTATAGTTAGCTAAGTTGTTGGTGTCTAGTTGCGGTTTCTTAATAATAGGCTTAATAACATGTAAGTAAACATCACAAAATGGCACATGCACAAGGTTTTTAATTTTTATTTTATTTTAACAGAATTGACATAATATTAATATACAATAAATATATCCATTATTTACATTCTGATTTCTGTTCCTTAAGGTATACATCAACCATTTCAATCCTAAAATGGTTTAAATGCTTGTAAATTTATGTATATATATGCACAAAAGTGATATACTTTAAACTAAGAATTGTTCTTTGCTTTATTAAAAAAGATTTGTGAACAAAAAAAAAAAAATTACAGAAAACACACTTACTAGTCAGGGCCAGTAGACACTACCCACCTGTGCTTATAAAGAGTTCTCTACAAACTGGTGAAAAAAAAAAGAACAGCCTAGATCAGGGGTTCTCAAACTCTATTCTGGAGGTTTGGTGTCCTGCAGATTTTAGCTCCAACTTACCTCAACACACCTGCAAGGATATTTCTAGAAAGCCTAGTAAGAGCTTGATTAGCTAGCCCAGGTGTGTCTGATTCTAAAATCTGCAGGACACAGGACATCCAAGACCAAAATTGAGAAACTCTGGTTAAGATAGTGAAGTATTACATAATGCACATGCATGTAATGGTACAGTTTTCACAATAACATTTCGTTTAGAATAATCTTTTCTCATGTGTGTGTGTTTCAGGCTCACAAAATGCTGTTCTTGTGTAAATGATGGTCCAAAACACAAATAGTTTTTTTTCACTTGTAGAGGGACAAGAGTAATTTAAGCCTTTATTTAGCAATAGTGAAATATGACATTCTGAAAACATAATTGTCCAAATTATGCGTCTCACAATCCAGTCGAAGATTATAGTCTAGGAGACGAGTGTCAAACTCAGTTCCTTGAGGGCCGCAGCTCTGCATTGTTTAGTTCCAACCCTACTCCACTTAACCCACTTAAGCTGCTTTCAAGCTGGACTTTTCTCCCCATTGACTTTGATTCATATGGACATGAATGCGTCAGTTTTGCTGTTTACTTCGTTGGAAAGTTCAAGCTTAGTGAACTCTGACCAGCAAAATTAAATTATGGACCAATCACTCACTTTTTTTATTGTCTAATCTTCTTGTTTAATCCCGCCTCTTTTGCAGCACCACAATTTCACAAGCCTAAACCATAGTGTGACCGCAGATTTTCCTGTAGATTTTATACAAGCCTGAAGGACTCGGTTAGCTTGATCAGGTGTGTTTTATTAGGGTTAACTCTGCAGAGCTGTGGCCCTCCAGGAACTTGGTTTGACACCTGTGGTCTAGGACAACACTTTAACTTCACTTCAAGGACTTCAAAGCATACATTAATGGCACATTAAAATGTCATCTAGATAGACAACCTGCAAGGTTTTGGAACAGAACCTACTCTATAACCATTCTATCATTCCCACACTAGTCACCCAATTTTACTCTTGATTGCAGGAATGCCATATGAGCCCAGACCTGGTCCTGGCTAACCGTTATGTAAACCACCCACATACAGCGTCAGGCTCTTCGCATCTCTACCTCTTCATTCTACCTTATCTCTCTTTCCCTCTCTCTCTTCTTTCTCTCTATTTCTTGCACTCACATGTTGTGAGAATGTTATTGACAGGGTCTTTTTTTAATGAGGTATGCTGGCAGGGCGTTATAAAGGAGTTGCCGAGGGAATAGCGAAAGAGCAGGAAAAGAGTCAGGGGGTTGTTAAAGAAAGACTTAAACAAAAAAAGAAAGAAGTCTTTCATCCTTCAGAGAAGAGAACTGTACTTCTCGGTGTCAATGTGTTCTTTCCACATGTCATCTCCTTCTAGAACATTTCATACCTCGTCTTGCTGTTGTGCTAAATCCTTCTATCTGGCAATAAGATACCAAAAACTCACAAGAATCTTTGCTAAGCTCAATTAGGAATATCTTTTTTCTTCTCTCACTGTGCACTTATTTTTTTTTTCGCTTTAATGGAGCTCCTAGGGTGACTGATTTTGCAGAGGCACTGCCGCCTACTCTCCATCTTACTCTCCGTCAGGTGCAGACCCACTTTCAGAGCTGCTCAGAGTGTGTGGCAGGAGCAGGAAGGTGACCAGTGACGTCAAGCCACCAAAGCCTGGGGAACAGGACTTCTTGATAGATTCTCTAACCAACAGCACTCATTTTGCTCTGATATTTTGAAGATTCAATGAAATATTGACAGCAACATTTGTCAAGCTGGTCCTTAAGTAGTTTGACAGCTATTAATACCTGACCCAAATCTGGTTGGTAGAGTTTGCCCAAATATTTCTTCCACTCAGCCATCTGAGAGCATTTGACCTGGTATTTCTCCGTCTGTTGACATGTTTCAGCCTGTATTTATATATCCTGCCTGATTGAACGGTATCTATCATGCCTAAATCTCTTAAAAATAGATGCTATTTATGAGGTGTTTTTTAGATTTGAACAAAATTAGGTACAGATTATTTTGTATCCTTTTGGTTTGACTCCTGGAATCACACTATATGCAGAAGAAGCGTCAAGCGTGAGTGATTTGCATGTTAAGTCAATGCAAATCTGAACGAATTGACGCTGTTTTTCAGCCGTCATAAAGCACATAAACACAGTTTTTTTCTCAATAAATCTATGTTAGCCATTTAGCAATGAAGCTAGAGTCACCGGGCTGACAGAAGTCCTTGTCATCACGCAAATCCACATCTGTTGTGAAGTAAATTTGATGCGTGAATTAAGTGGATTTTAACACGCAAGTGAAGCGAGTAACTCAATGTTCAAATGTCCATTTACGCGCGTTTATCCGCTCGTTCCACATCTGGTGTGAACACAGCATAACACACCTGATGCTAAGGGAACTATCTTTAAGGGTCTAAAACATGAGTTGGTATTGTGGGACAAAACTATTTGCCATATAACTATTTGCCAAGAGAACTGATGTTTTTTTTTTTTTTTTTTTTTTTAAACATCTCTGCATTCCAAAAAGGATAAATCATTGGCAGAATATGGCAGGGTTGTTCCCAATCAAAATGCTCAGAATTGTGCCTTTCTTATGGCCCTTCAGAATGAATATTTTTCAAGGAACAAGTGATGCTTGTCAGTCCCTTGATTCTTTGCATATTTTAATCGTAATGTCAGGTATCCAAAGAGCATCAGAGTCTTTAATTCATGTTAGACTTGTATTACACATAACTGTAGTAGAGGCAGAGTTTTTAGCTGCTTTCTGTTGCCATTTTATTAGTTGCAAGGAATGGATGGGATTATGTCATGGATTTAGCTTGATGCTAATACTTAAAGTAAACTGACACAATAAGAAGTGCATAAGGGATCCATGGTATCAAGCAGTTTTAGTGGTACTGAGTGTCAGAGATTAACCAATAGTGATGTTTAGTCTAGAATACTGGCTCGGTTTGAGCTGAAATTTTTATTTATTTATTTATTTATTTTGTGGAGGAATATTTCTTAAAGCAATTGCAGGCTATTGTTTGGGATTTTGTAGTTAAGGTTTGGTACCACCACTGATCAAATAGATGTTTCCAAAATGTTAGGGATGGGCAAATTACTCAAGGCAGTTTTCCATGCATTATTTTGTCAGCAAAGCCAGTCTTAGTAATCCTCCAGCACATGTATTTACAAGAAGCAGGGTTTACTACACAGAGTAATTTGTTGTTCGAAATTGCATATTTACATACTATATAATACGTTAAAAACAGTATTTGAGCCAAATAGTATGTCCAAATTCATTTAATTTGAAAAACTGTATGCGAGAAGTACCTGGATGGCCTACTACTTCCGGCGAAATTCTGAAGTGTGCAATGCATCCAATGCATGCTACACTATGCAATGATAGACTGCAAAATAATTCATGAATGGGAGAGAAGCGATGTAACTGGCACGGGTAGGTCACATGACCATGACAAAATGGCGGTAGTAGTAAGTACGAGTTCAATTCATACTACTCTCATTCATATAGTATAGAACATACTTTTCTTACGGTCGAGTAGTAAATTCAAATTCAAATGCTGTACCTACTGGGCAATTTCAGACGCAGTCGTAGAACACTAATGTGCTATACACACTACACACACACAAAAAATAATAATTCAAGTTTGGTTTAATCGAGGTAATTGTTCTCTGAAAATGACATATGTTTGTATCGCTTTTAAATGAACTACGGGTTTAGTAAATACTGCACGTGAAATCACGGCATGATTTTACTCAAAACTACAGTTGAATGTTTAGAATCAATCCTTCTGTGGGATTATTTCAAAATAAGTGTTTATATATTGTGCTAAAATAAAGAAAGAAGTTAAACCTTCTGTATATTTAGCAACCGCTATTTTCCCCCAGGTTTTGTAGTGTGTATTTGGATCGGTTTGTTGCTTTTTCAAGACTGCCCTCTGGCCTTCAGAGAATTTCTACAAATCACACTGTGCTTCCTTGATGTGTCCATGATTATAGCAACTTTGCTCAATTGTGTTACGATTTTAGTGTGTTAAATCCTTCAACCTGGGGCAGCATGGTGGCTCAGTGGTTAGAACTGTTGCATCGCAACAAGAAAGGTCGCAGGGTCAGTTGGTATTTCTGTGTGGAGTTTGCATGTCCTCATCATGTTGGCGTTGGTTTCTACTGGGTGCTCCGCTTTTTCCCACAGTTCAAATACATGAACTATATGCGAGTTAAATGTAGGTGTTTCCTAGTACTGTGTTGCAGCTAAAAGGGCATCCGCTGTGTAAAACATATGCTGGAATAGTTGGTGGTTTATTCCACTGTGGCAACCTCTAAAATAGAGACTAAGCCGAAGAAAAAATAAACAATAATCGATACCCTTAACCCTATAGAATGTAGTCATTGGTTGCGTCCGAAACGGCATACTTCTATATCATACAGTACGCTTAAATCAGTATGCGAGCCGAGTAGTATGTCCGAATTCATAGAATTCAAAAATCAGTATGCGATGAGTACCTGGAAAACGTACTACTTCCAGGGAGATTCTTAAGTGCGCATCCCATGCATGCTGGCTTTCCTATGATGCCCTTCGAGAGAATTCATGAATGGGAGTGAAGCAACGCAACTGAAGTAGGTAGGTCACATGACCATGACAAAATGGCAGTTGTGGTACATCCACATTCCATTCATACTTTTCACATTCATACTGTGAAGAACGTATTTTTCTAACGGCTGAGTAAGTTTAAATTCAAATGCAGTACTACTATTATTAGGCAATTTTGTACGCAGCCTTTGATTCTTGTTGAATTTATTTTACCCACAACTCCTTGCACTGTAGAAGTGGCAGCAACTCTGACTGCTCCCTGTAGGCTTTTTGCAATCGTAAGCATGGAGATCATAATATCTTGAATATAGCTTAATGCTAATGTTAAAAGCAGTCTGACACCATTTGCCAGGGACTGAGTGTCAGGAATTGACCAGTAGTGATATTTACTTCACAATTCTTGCTTGGTTTGGACTGTTTTTTGAGCTGTGGAAGGATGGACAAAATGTTCCTTCTAAGAATTACAGGGTATAGCATGGGATGCCATTACTTGTGGTGAATTTTAGAGGATGATATTTTAGAGGAGCAGGGTTTGGTGGTGTTGTGCTGTCAGCTTCAGGACTTTGTTAACCCTGAGGCCCTGGCAGACTCTGGCTGCTCTAATTGGAGGAAGCCCTGAAGGGGAAGTGGCTGGTGCTCAGGGTGCTATGACAGATGCCCGCTCGAGTGAGCATCACCGAAGGATTACAGCATGGCAAGGCGGCAAACTGTTTATTTTGGTTGCACTAAGAACAGAGCTTCAAGACAATTTGCCCTGCTTGAGTTTATGCCCTCTAGAAACTTCAGACGTCCCTTAAAGTGCTCCGTATACACTTCCTGGCAGTATAACAAGCCCAATCACGCACTGGCACTTCAGAGCAAAATGTGTTCATTAACTCCTAGCATATGCTCACTTTCTATTTCTTTTAGCTCCTCACATCCTCTTAAACACAGTCTCAAAGCCCTGAACAAAATGTCAAAGCTCTCCGCTCACCTCCAGAATGAGTGTCTGCTTCCCTCCCACAAGAATAATCACACTCTGTTTAACACAACATGGAATGATGGGTGGTGTGAAGGAGGGATGATGCTGTGGACTGTTTTTGCATCCTTCATCTGCTGGAGCACGTGTATGGATGGACTGTTGAAATGACCATTGGATGTCATGTTTTAGGTGTTAAGCTGTTGGTCAAGTTGCTTAATTGGTCAAGAAGGCACATGTGTAAATCAATATGGAAATTAATGTAACAGCTTTTTTCAGCAGGGGGTAAACGCTACCGTTGCCTCCTACTAGCCCCAGGCAGTATCTGCTGATTTTGTTGAGTATTTTTGTGTTAAATAATAGAGCTAGATTTGATGCTCTGTTTAATCTAAATACACTTTTTTGGCTATAATAGAGATAGATAGATAGATAGATAGATAGATAGATAGATAGATAGATAGATTGATAGATTGATAGATTGATAGATTGATAGATTGATAGATAGATAGATTGATAGATAGATAGATAGATAGATTGATTGATTGATTGATTGATTGATCTGTCAGTCTGTCGGTCGTTCTGTCTATCTATTGTTCTGTCTTCTATCTATCGTTCTGTCATTCTTTCCATCTAGCTGTTGTTCTGTTTCCACTTGTCGGTCGTTCTATCTGTTCATCTGTGTGTCATTCTGTCTGTCTATCTATCGTACTGCCTGTCTCTCTCTCATTCTATCTGTCATTTTATCTATCCATCCTTCTGTTGTTATCTATCCATCTATCTGCCATTATGGGCCCTATCATACACCTGGTGCTAGACGTGTTTCCACGATGTGTTGCTAATTTTGGATCAACGCAATCTTAAGTTTCCCGTTTTCCGCCACGTTGTTTAAATGGCACTTCCACTTTGTGGACTCATGAGTTTTTTGGTCTAGAAAAGAGGTGTGTTAAGGCGTATTGTTGGCGCGTTACTATTTTGAGGAACTAAAATAAACTGTTCAATAGACCAGCTGAAACCCCGTCTAAAGTCCAGCAAAGGGTGAGTTAGTTGTGTGTCTCGCTTACACATTGCTTAAAACACACAGGATGTACAGCAATACGCAAATATCTTTACATGTGAAAAAGAATTAAAGGATTAAAATATTTAAGAAATATTAATTTCTACATAAATATAACTGCTACCATGCCTTCATCTTGGAGGGCTTTTTTAGTTTATTCATTAATTTGCATTGGTATAATGTTGTTGTTGTTGTTGTTGTTGTTGTTGTTATTATTATTGTTATTATTATTATTATTATTATTATTATTATTATTAGTAGTAGTAGTAGTAGTATTTATTATATATATATATATATATATATATATATATATATATATATATATATATATATATATATATATATATATATATATATATATATATATATATATAAATTAATATATTTATAAAAAAAAAAAAAAAAAAAAAAATTAGATTTGTCCATCTGTCAGGTTTTTGACCATATGGGCCACAGCATGCGTGTTCGGATATATATATATATGTTTGGTTTTTTGACCAAACTTTGTTATAATTGCTCATTTATTTGTTTTCTGGAAAGTAGAACTGAATTTATAAATTTTGAATTTTGAAACAAATCGTTGTGCTTAACAAACAATATTAATTATGTAGGCTAACCAATGTCTGTGCGTACAACAGATTTCCTTATCCACGAAGTAGGGAAAATGACAGTTAAAGTAAAGGCCTATTGGAGGAGGCTCATTTTCTCATTCTCGCGCTGCAGATGCTATGTTTAGCCATTATCTCACTAGTGAAGCATTCCGTTTTTTTCATTAACAAAGTCTGCCATGTAAATAGCAAATGCACTATGGTGCGATATAACTGACTCTTAAAGGCAATGGGAAATGAGACTCTGGTTTATTCTCTAAACACACCCATAACTCATTAAGAGAATAAGCTCAGCCCTGTTAGACCATGCGCCGCAGCTCAGATCATATTTTTCTGTCTTTAAAATGGCAAAAGTGGATTCGGATACGCCCTTAATGCTTTTGTGCCCTGCGCTTCAGACTTTGCTGTCTGTCTATCTGCTGTTCGGTCTCTTTCTGTCTACTGTATCTATTTAGTGCATCTATATGTTCACAGTATTAATTTGTTCACTGTATCTATCTATATAGCTGTCTGTCTGTCATTCTGTCGTTCTGTCTGTCCATTTGTCCTTATGTCTTTCTATTTGTCCTTCTGTCTGTCTATCTGTCGTTCTGCCTGTCTATCTGTCGTTCTGTCTGTCTATATGTCATTCTGTCTGTTAATTTTCCATTCTATATATCTATGTCATTCTGTCTGCCTATTTGTTGTTCTTTCTGTGTATCTGTCGTTCTATCTGTCGTTCTATCTATCTGTCATTCTGTCTTTGTCTTCTATCCATCTGTCTGTCTATTTGTCATTCTATCTATCCATCTATCTGCTGTTCTGTCTATTTGTCGTTCTTTGTCATTCTGTCGCTCTATCTGTTGTTCTATTCATCTATCAGTCATTTCCTCTTTGTCATTATCCATTCATCTGTCTGTCGATATGTCAGTCTATATGTCGTTCTATTGTTAATTTGTTCTATTGTCGTTCTGTCTGTCTGTCAGTTGTACTGCCTATCTGTGTCGTATCTTTTTATATATCTGTAATTCTGTCTGTCCATCTGTTGTACTGCCTGTCTAACTGTTTATCTTTCATTCTACCTATCTGTTGTTCTGTCGGTTCTATGTATATATATGTGTGTCATTCTGTTTGTCCATGTCATTTTGTATGTCTATTTGTCATTTTATCTCTATCGGTTGGATGTGTCTGTCATCGCTATCTGTCTTTCTGTCTGCTTATGTTATTTTGTCTATCTGTCGTTCTGCCTGTCGTTTTGTCTCATTTTATCTGTTCTTCTATCTCTGCCGCTCTATCTATCTATCTTTGTCTGTATCTATCCATCTATCTGTCTTTCTGTCAGTCTATCTCTTGTTCTATCTATAATTATTCATTTATCCATCTGTCTGTTGTTCTGTCTATGCATCTGTCCTTCTATCTATTTGTCTATCCATCGTTCTGCCTTTCTCTATCATTCTGTTCTGTCTATCCTTATATCTTTCTGTCTGTCTGTCTGTCTTTCTTTCTGTTTTTCTGTCTATCTGTCGACCTAGAATTTCTCGCTGCATTATTGTACATGTTGGCAACCCTTAATTTCAATCACAAGATCTACCAACAGCACATGTACAATTAACATAACTTGCTTCTAATCAAATCTCTCTCTCTCTCTTGCTTGCAGAACATCATGGAACAGTTTAATCCCTGTTTGCGGAATTTCATCGCAATGGGCAAGAACTACGAGAAGGCTCTCTCCAGTAAGTATCCACACATCACATCACCAAACATCGCCTGCGTTATCCACGTTCAGGCAGCTGTCCAAACCCTCCACGCCTCCCCATCCGCCTTTGATGCCACTTCATTTGAAGACGATGACAATATTTGTCATTCCGTCATTCAGATGGCCACACGTTCTTATCAGCTCTCACACAGCTCCAGACACCTCCTGAGCTCAGATGGGCTCAAACACAAGCGTTCAGCTGATGAGGCCATTCACCCAGCAGATAATGTGCCCTGCCTTGCTGATGATTTGATATTTAGCCATTAGACAGAGGGAACAATCAGACGACTTTGAAGGCTTTGTGCAGTAGGTGACTGATGAAAGCCGGACAATTGGTCATTGACATCTGCGTTCACATTGGTCGAATGTAATCTTGCACTGGCAGCCTTGGGTGGACAGTGGCTGTAAAACCTTGAGCAAGGGCATTTCTTAAAAGAATACCCCTTTTTATTTACAGATAAAAGATATGGGTTACAATGAGGCAATTAAATTAACATGGTCATTGTTTTGGTGAAATAGGCATAAGGAATAAACAATGAGTGTGTTAACATTTCATGAGTAAAATCACTCATGTTTAACATTTCAACATTTTTAGTCAGGCCTGGATTGGCTAATCGGGAGGACTGGGAGAGTTCCTGGTGGGCTGGTCTGTTTTTTGGCCATGAGGGCTGGTGTCCCTAGCTGCTTGAACTCTCAACAGTCGCACTTTTTTCATTTATTTTTTTGACCATAGCCTTACTCTTTTTATTCATTATGTTGCCGCAGCTCCGCTCCTTTTATTTATTTTCTCGCAGCCCTGTGCACAAATGCAGCCTGTAGGTTAATGATGAGGTAACTATCATTCAACCCCAAACAGCGGCACCTTGGTGAAAATCAGAATTTGAGTAATTAAAAAAAAAAAAAAAAAAATATATATATATATATATATATATATATATATATATATATATATATATATATATATATATATATATATATATAGTTGAAGTCAGAATTATTAGCCCCCCTGTATTATTAGCTTCCCTGTTTATTTTTTTCCCCAATTTCTGTTTAATGGAGGGAAGTATTTTTCTGCACATTTCTAAGCATAATAGTTTTAAAAACTTATTTCTAATAACAGATTTATTTTGTATCTATCATGATGACAGTAAATAATATTTTAATTGATATTTTCAAGACACTTCTATACTGCTTAAAGTGACATTTAAAGGCTTAACTAGGTTAATAAGGTGAACTAGGCAGGTTAGGGTAATTAGGCTATTAAGTTGTTTTATTAGGCTAATAAAGTTATTTTATGATGATGGTTTGTTCTGTAGACTATCGGAAAAAAAATAGCTTAAAGGGGCTAATAATTTTGTCCCAAAAATATATTTTTTTAAATTAATAACTACTTTTATTCTAGCCGAAATAAAACAAATAAGACTTTCTCCAGAAAAGAAAAAAAATATCAGACATACTATAAAAATGTCATTCCTCTGTTAAACATAATTTATGAAATATTTAAAAAAGAAAATCAAAATCAAAAGGGGGCTTATAATTCTGACTTCAATTGTATATGTATATGTATATGTATATGTATGTATGTATATATATATGTATATATGTATATATATATATAAAAATATATTGTTAGTGTTTTGGGTCACCTATGTAGGTGTATATATATTTTTTGTGTGATCACTGTTACAAAGGACTGGATACCTATTAAGAATTAAGCACATAATATATAATAAGATATTCCAGCCATAACACTGCAGTAAAGTTTCTTTAATATCATGCCTGTATGAAAGTAGTTCCTAATAACTTAGAAAATAGCTTTATTATTATTATTATTATTATTATTATTATTATTATTATTATTATAATTATTATTATTATTATTAATATTATTAAGTAAACTCAATGTCAAAATTTTCAAAAACAATTTTAGAGCTTAAAAAAGGTCTTTAATTTACCGAAATAGTGTCTTAATTTTCCTAATAATGTTCCTAATTTTCCTGGGCTGACACCCAATCAACCAATAATCAATCTTAACTTTTACGTTTTGAACATTTTTTTTACTTTGCTAAAATATACAAATCTCAAGAGCTGTTATCAATTTTTACAGGGAAATCTCCTAATTCCCTATAAAACTAAAGCAATACATCCCTATACATGATCGTGTATTAATACAAAAACTATTTACAGAAGTAACTAGGCCATCAGAAAACATCCTTAATGTTTCGCCCTGTATTAGTATAAATTTTCACTCACATTTGTCTTGAAAGGTTCTTAAAAAGTCTTAAATTTGACTTGAAGAAATCTATAAAAACCCTGAAATTAAGAGTAATAGCTAAGAGTCAAGCTTTAAATAGAAAAAAAACTACTATTGAATTTGTATTTAGAATTTTTTTTTGTGCAAAATGCTTTTGATCGAATCCATTTTATTGATTAAAGCCAAGGGTGTCCAAAGTCTGTCCTGGAGGGCCGGTGTCCAGCTGAGTTTAGCTTCAACTTGCTTCAACACACCTGTCAGGATTTTTCTAGTATATCTAGTAAGAGCTTGATTAGCTGGTTCAGGTGTGTTTGATTAGGGCTGGAGCTAAACTCACCTGGACACCGGCCCTCCAGGACTGAGTGTTGACATGCCTGATTTAACCTAAGCTAAAAGTTCCCAAGATCAGCTGAATGGACTTAAAAATGGTAAAACACAAATATTTAAGGGTGTTTTCACACTCTTTTGCCTTATTTAGTTCGGTTGAATCTTGATGCAGTTTGCAGTTTAGCTAAATTAATTCATGCTTCCTCCTGACTTGCGATGCGTCTTAGCCATTTGCAATGCAATAAATCATTGTTTTCCAACCACAGCTGTGCTTCATTATTAAAATGTATAGTTTGTCTAAAGTGATGGATACAAACTATATAGTATACTATGACCAGGGATACAATCAGCCTGTGCAGTAGTCCCTCCATCGCAAAAAGTGACATTGTGTCATTGGCATTTTCCTGCACGTTAATTCTGACCAATCGAAAAGCAGTTAGGAAATGCAAATAACATCTGGCCAGTCTGTGCCAATGGCATAGTGGAAAGTGAACTGACACATGCACTTCAGTGTTCACGGCGACCCGAGTTCAATTTCTGCCTTGAGGTCCTATGCCGATCAATCCACTCTCTTTGCTTCCTGTCAATTATCCCTACTGTCCTGTCAAAAAAGGTGAAAACCCCCAAAAAATAATTATAAAAAAAAAGTTATAATAAAATATAAAATAACATTTGGCCAGTGCGTGATGTGGATTTTGTCACGTGACTGCATTTTGGTTTATTTCAACTGGTTCAGACCAAAAGCGATCAGTGTGATGTGAAAAGACCCAAAAAACGACAGAAAAATGCTAATGTATAATTTGTTGCCCTTAGTCCGGACCAAAAATTAACCAAACCAGAAATATGAAAGCACCCCAACTCTAGGGCACCTCAAAATGAGCCTATTTCCAAGAAATAGTGGAGTGTTCCTTTAATAATGTGCATGTAAAAACAGAATTAACAATATACAAACACCACCAATGCAGCTTACACACTTAAAACCCACGGTATTCCTTCAAAGAGCCGCAAAAGGGCTACTCAAAAATCCTAGCACCTAACATAATTGGGGGATTAATGTGCAATCTTTGAGACAGACTGGCCTTCAAAAAAAAAAAAAAACAACAAACTCTGGAGCTTTAAAGGCAGATTGGCTGAGGTGGCTGAAAGACTCTTATCCTCAGAAAGCAGGGGTCCATATGCTTCCAGACTGACGTCCACAGGTCACAAGAAGATCCAGAGAAAAATGTGCAGCAATAAATGTGGGTTTGTACTGTAGAGACATGGCTGGAAGGACAGAAAGGCAAGACACAGAGTGGTTAAAAAAAAAAAATACAGATTTATTCTATAATTGACTACCCTATACCAAGGGAGGTGGGTTGAACTGGGGTCTTGTGGGAGGTCCTGGACCACTAAGCCCACCAGAATAAATCGTAATCCTCTTTTGCTCTTAGGCCATGTCTTTACCACCCCTGCCCCATGTTTTAGGAAATGAAATCACTCAGACACAAAGTCAGCAAAGCTCTCTACCCCATTTATTATTTCTGACTGGTATTGTTCTTGCTGATTTGTTTTAGAGCCTCAGGCGAAGAAAGATGAATGAGTGCGGTAGGAGGAGTGTGTTATGACAAGGTTCTTTCTCTCTAAAAAGGAGAATATCAAAGCAGGAGACTTGCATTTATGGATGGGAATTGTAAGGATTCAAATTGCACTCCATTATAGGTTTAGAGCAAGCATATGCAGACTATCCATTCATCCTCTGAAAATGCCTGTTCTGTGTTGGGTCACAAGGACACTGGAGTCTCTAATTAAATTTGATTCAAATATCTTTTTTTTATTTAAAGTGCTGTGTTTATGAACCAGCAAAGCACTGGAGTCACGTGTTGAGAGCAGATGGGGAGAAACTGGATGGCAATCAGCTATTTTCTGTTAGCTTAATGGGGCTTATTCAGAAACACATTTATTTGTGACTTGCAGTTACTCTTTATGTTAGTTGAAGTAAACAATTAAGACAAAGATATAATAGGATTTTGTAGATTGTCAATTGTCTTTTGTATTGTTTTATTATTTCAAGTGTTTCTCTCTCAACACATTGGTTTAGGTGTCTGCACAGTGTATATAATTCACCGCGGTGCTCTGTTTTAGGAAAGGCTTGTAGGGAAGGTCTTGTACTTTTTTTTTTAAATTCTGTTACAAGCTGTTCATAAATTATTGCAATAAAGAAGATTAATGAATGAAAAGTCTTGTATATAGCCCAAACTGAGTGTTCAACTTGTGGATGGATCAGAACGTATAACTTTCTAAGTTTTATCAAAACTTGATATTTATTGAGCAAGCTGAATAGGTTATCCCTAAAGTTAAATAATAACTGTATGTCGGCTGGTCCAGAGTGAATTTTAAGGCTCATGATTTTAAAGATCATGATTTTTTTTAAATGGTTTACTTTATTTATACACTGCTTCTCAGCTAACATAAAAGCAATTTATATTCCATCGAAAGCGCTCCCTCAAGAGGCTCTGATTTGTCAGCTAACATAAATATGCTATGATTCGCAGATTGTTTCTACGTCACCAGGAGGCATCACACCTCTACTAGCACACACTTTGCCATTGTGTAAATACTGTCAGTCAGTGTAACTGTTAGCCACATCAGCTTGAGCTTGAATCAGACAGAAAATGAATTGCTGAACCTCACGCCTGCTCTCTAAAATTAATTGACAAGTGTCTTTCACATATATTCAGGTTATAAGCATGTGTAAGTACTTTGAAACTTTCACATATCTTTTGCAAGTTTGTCATTTGAGATGTAGAATGCAGAGAAATGTTTGCATAGTGTGACAATGCAAGACTGTGGTGTTTACATCAAGGTTATTATAGTTTTTAAAAAACTAGAACTAACTGAAACTGTATTGTGCACATACGAAACTGAAACCAACTAAAATTATAGCAAAAACCTCCTTTGTTTTCATATTTATAAGTGTATTTAATATATAATTTTACTGCAAGCCTTTTAGAACTAAATATAATTTGCACTACAGGTGTTTGACCCTTTCCGCACCTCAGAGTCTGTAGTCCTGCTGCTATTGGCCAAATTGAGCTGGTTCACCTCCAGTCATCCTCGCTGTTGCATCCGCGACAAAAACAACGAAAGGACATGACAGCAGCACGGTGACAGCATTAAGTACAGAGACTTAAAACTATTACTTTAACACATTTGTGCCCAATAATGGGTTTTATTTCTGTATCGCGATCGCAAACGAATCTTTTTAACCGGATCTTCTAAGTGAACCGGTTAGTTCACCAAATCAAACTGAACCATTTGAAGCGATTCGCGTCTCCAGTAAACACCTATCCACCAACTACAAACATTAAAACAAGCCTAAAACCCCCCTCTAAATAAACCAATATATACTCTCGTTCCGTTATTAGAACAGCAACGTTACATTGAGAAGCAGTGAACCGATAATACTGCGCATGCGTGATTTAGTGAACCGAACACAAACAGTATAGCCTGCTGTGTGACTGAACTGAACTTGAACAACTGCAGCGCGGGTAAACCAAGGGCTTAAATGAGAGGATCGGGTGAAAAATGTAAGTTTATTTCAAATCAGACAATCGTAATGTAATTTAAATAAGTGAATCATGATTCAGTTGGGTTGCAAAACTTAACTGTAAGAAATTTTTTTCAGATCATGGTGATGTTTTAACTGACTGTTGAGTCCTAACATCCTCGTTAAAAATCTGAACTTGATAATTAATTATCATTAATAATTCAGAGGCCGCTGGGCAGAATATCTTGTAGGCCCCCTACCTGGCCGAACAGCTATAGTTGAACAAAAAATAAGATTAATATAATATTTGTTAAATAAAATGAATCTATTATGTATTGCCCACATTTTTAAATAAGTACATATATGTCTAGTCTACAAAGATTTAACTTATTTTTAAAGCATTTAAAGTACACTTATACAACTATTGAAAATTAATGGATTTTAATATACTTGTTCAAGTTCATTGAAGCAGTACTAAAATGTATATTTAAGGGTATTTTTAATGTATAGCTTCTACAAATATATAATATACATGGTTTGGATAACACCTCTTCAATCCAGTTCTAGGAATCTGAGTCCTCCATAATACACACTCTTATTAATGTTTCCTACTTGTCCCCCTCATGATAAAGCGTAGGCAAAATCTAAGTGCGGATTTATTATATAATATTTATCCTGTTGATTTTGAATCTTGCACCTACAATAACAGATATTCTTATTTAGAAAAAAAACAAACCTGAAACTAATAAAAAAGAAACTAAACCTAAGACATTTTAAAATGTAGAAACTAATAAAAACTAGAAAATCTACCTCTAAAACTAATTGAAACTAAATAAATTTAAAAACAAAAATAAGTCAAAATGAAATAGAAACTATATAAAACTAATGATTTATCCAAAACTATTATAACCTTGGTTTACATGAGCTTTGAATTATAAATATGAATTTGTAGCTAAATTGTTAACGATGCCAATCAGCATTTCCTGTTGTTTACATCCTTGTTTTTGTCCTTGCTACAACATACCATTAACGCTAGAAACTGTGCTGTAATAAATTAATTTTAACAAATAAAAATACTTACAGGTTGTAGCTCACAATCCACAGCTTCTTCTATTGAAATTGGAACTGCACCTTCATTGAAGAGTTTTTAGCTGAATCCAGCACTGAACTGGGAGAGATTCTGGAAGCTGTCCTTTGTCAAATGCTAGAGCTAAATATTTCTTTATAAATCTCTGTAAAATAATTAAAATGAAATTGTAAGCACTTTTCTCTTTGTGTTGTGTCCTTTGGAAGCCCAAATACAGCAACATAAGAAGCTTTGTGGAAATAGAAGCGTTTGGACGGGATTCTAGCTTTAACATTACAGCACCTTTGGCCACACTCGTGGTGAATGCACGTAAACTGGAGCATTTGTGATCTCATAAACCCGGATGTATTTTTTATTTTTTTATTTTTGTAGTCCCCAAACTCTGTTCACTGTAGGCTTTGCTTAGCTAACTCTGTAAAAGCCAATATCTCATTTTACATTGATATTTGAGCGTATTACCTTCAGAGATCTTATGTTTACTTAGCTACTGTACATTACACATGAACTAAAGTTTAAAATATGATTTTGTAGAGGACCACTTCTTTTTAATATAGCTTTAACAACAAGCTGTAATCAAACTACTCTGAGTAACAAATATTTGTCACTGTTGGACATACAGTAGTAGAATCCTCCTCACCAAATTTTACATCATGGATTCTTGCTTTATTTTTAAAAAGATTGTTCACCCCAAAAAAAAAAAAAAAAAATTTTGTCAATAAAATAAAATAAAATAATAATAATAATAATAATAATAATAATAAATGAAAATTTATTATAAAATAAATAAAAATAAAAATTGTTCTACTTTTATTTGGTTAGACTTTCAAATTGAATTATGGGACCTCCGCTTGGAAAACTTTTAGAGTAATAGTAATATAAAAACCTTTAACAAAGTTATTATTTTTGTTATTATTTAAAAGAAAGTCAAGTGACGTTTTAAGGTTTGCGCCTGGATTTTGCTTACTCAAATTCAAAAACCTTCCCCAAACCCACATGCAAAGTTGTAAATGTAAACGTTTGGTATCATTTTAAAGAAAACCCTTTAAATTTTCATAAAAATGAAAGTAAATAAAATAATTGTATATGTTTTCTGTATGATAATAAACCCCTCCTAAAAAGTTTTTTTTTTTTTTTTTTGTAAACTCAAATGTGAAAGTGTACCTTCTAGGTTATGTGTGGTTTAGGTTGTTGTAATTGATTGTGTTGGTTTGTACACATATCAGTAATCATAAGAAAAAAGAAAAATGTCTCATAATCTATGCGAACTTTATTCTAATCCAACTAATGAGAGAATGGAACCACTTATGGGGTATTGGGCCAGTATAAACCTTTAAAATGACATGAAGTAAATGACATCACACACCCGGTACCTGGTTTGCGGAGTATGTCATGTAAATTGGTTAAAAAAGGTCTAATGAGGTGTCAGCTTTACACTTTAATGTTATAATATTTAATATTATAATATTAATAATATTATTTTACACTTATGTGTGTACAATAAAATGTATTAAATTACTAAGATTTCAAGATTTCCTAATTAAATGACATAGTTGCGTTTTAAGCATTACAAGTTTAAGTATCATCTCGTAAGTTCAGATATACAGTCAGAGCAGATACCAAGGTCACATAATCTAACGGATATTTATTACTATATATATCATACTGTATATCAGAATAAATCACCTTGATATGGGATGATTTTTAACATGATATGTGTTTTGTCATTTTTGTCTTCTTATCCTGACCCATTCAACCTATAAATCAATAGGAAAAAAACAAACAAACAAAAAACAAAAACGGATAGATGGATTGAGTAAAATTGAATCACACAGAGAAGCCTCCCTACATCCCTCTACAGTATGTGGTTGCCCAGAGTTGATGGCCCCATCTGTCAAGCACATTTCTGCATAATTTCCCTCCAAATAATCCCTGAACAGTAGCCATGTAGTCACACACACCTCGTGCAACAGTCTGCTTTGCCTTACTTAATCAGGGCCACAGCTGGTCAGCTTGATGAATTGTTTGCTCAACCGATTTCCGTGGCCTTTCTGTCTGTGCCAGAAGCTGAGGGTGGTTTTACACTGGCTCTCAGTAGATTCAGATGAAGGTACCGATTGATTTCTGAATGAGTTCCATAAAGAATAGCTCACTGGCATCCGTTTCTACACTCTCTCTCTCCCTAAGGGAAGTGAAAAGGCATTATTTTCTGCCCTTGTGCAGTTTGGGATACGCTTACATGAAGCACTGTTGCATTATACCTGCTCTTAGAAGTGTTGGGGAAAGACCAGCCTCCTTGTTGCCAGATTTTGCAGTCCTAATGTAGCTTGTTTGCTTTATAACCATGCAGTCATGAAGTCTGAGCTGCTGATTCAACTAAATATCTTTGAGAAAGATATAAGTGAACGTCTATCAGGGGTGGGCAACTTCGGTGCTTTAGGCCGATAGAATTCAACTCCATAGTGACAACTTTAAAAAATGTAAACCACGTCTTCGGGACATTCAAAATTCCAGACAGTTGTTTGATTAGAGATGGAGCTTAACTCTGAAGAATAGTGGCCCTCTAGGACTATAATTTGCCAATCCTGCTCTTTACAGTGTTTCCGACATGTTAAAAATGCAGTTGCAGGAAAAAATCTGAAGTTGTGGGTTACAATTTGTTTCTGGCTAAAATACTTTTATTACTTCCTGCGGTTGCCAAAATGTTTCTTTTTTATGAATACAACTTGTAAACTGCATCAACGCACCATGGGCATTGATCCCGGACTTCGTTTCTATGTACTGTAGTGATCCAAAATCTTCAATTCAGTTTGATTAATCTTTATTTCTGTAACGCTTTTTAAAATATAGAGTTTGCAAAAACAGCTTAACATGCAGTAGATAAAATT
Source organism: Danio rerio (assembly GCF_052040795.2). Classification (NCBI taxonomy): domain Eukaryota; kingdom Metazoa; phylum Chordata; class Actinopteri; order Cypriniformes; family Danionidae; genus Danio; species Danio rerio. The sequence continues at coordinate 54,990,645 of NC_141023.1, forward strand.
CTAGTGAATCTTCACATGTGAATGAGTAAAACCATCTGGTGGTTAGAAGTGTTGTTTGGTGTTAAATATGGCAATCCTCTTTTCCCTTTGTGGGAATGCAGGAATTGTCTGGGTGTTCAAAAGCAAAACATAATTGGACTACTTTTCATTCTTTTTGGGCTGGGTTAAAGTTGTTGTTGGGTGAGAAATCTTTCTTGGACCTGGCAGCCCTAGCTTTATATCTTATATGTTTTATAGCTTTATATATTTATAACTCACCCTTACCGTCTTTCAGGTACGTCTCGTGCGCACACGCCCCTACTCAGATACGTCGCTCACTCCACCCCTGACACCACTCAACGGGCCTGACACAGACATGCACACACACACAACGCGCTGCAGACTTTTTGGCCCCAACGGCCTTCCATACAGGAGCGACTCCCCTCAGATTCAACACGCCTGATCACGTTCATCAAATTTGCTTAAGCTAAAGCTTAAGCGTCCTAAAGTATTACTGTATTTCACAAGGATTCTGACACAACAACGCGAAGCATACGCTTTCGTTGCGTTTAATGACACGCTAAACTTGAAGGGCTCATGCTGAAAGGCAGAGTAATGCCCTGTCTTTGACAGCTCGCGACTTCACCAGAGACTTTCTGAGTACATTCACATAAGACACCAATACTCCGATTTTAATATGATTAAGATTATACTCTTATAAATATTCTACCGTGTAGCCTAAGCAGTGATTTTATTACCTAAAAGGAACACCGAGTTACGAAATGTGGAGGATTTTCTTTCTGTTCGCCATGCGGTATCAACTTACAACAGGAGTCGAAAGTAAAAAATGAAACACCCGAAATTGCATGAAACTCTGGATAACCTGGTGATGCGACTAATTGTTTTATACTGAAACTTGCCTTCAAAAAGTGCTTCATTTGCCTTATCCACATTTTTTGCATGTTAAACACACGTCCACCACAACAGGAAGTAAAAAAAACCTGCAACTGCGTTAATTGCGTTAATTTTTTTAACGCGTTAATTATTTAAAATTAATCGCATGCGTTAGCGCACTAATTTTGACAGCGCTAAAATTATATAAAAAAAATATAAATATATATATATATATATACATATATATATATATATATATATATATATATATATATATATATATATATATATATATATATATATATATATATATATATATATATATATATATTATTATTTTTTTTTTTTCCTTAGAGACCCTGTTAGTCCTGGATCGTGTCTGTTCTTGGACTATTCCATGCATTGTACTGTAAAACGAACTGAAATAGAGGTTGCCAACCCTTTTTTTCGGGAGGCTCCTGTTTTAACATAGAAAATCTTTAAGAACCCCAAATTAAAAATAAAATTAAAAAACCTAGCAGACAAGAGTTTTTTTTTATTATTATTTAATTTTTTTTTTTTAAACAGTTGAAGAGTTCAGATGCAAAAACCTCTAAATGCCACCAGAAATTTTCCTCTAACGTTTGCGTTTTTCTCAGCCTCCTATGTTTATGATCAGTTGTTTAAAGGCAATAAAAATAACCTGTTCTTTGCAATGAGAGCAAAATTACTGAAAGTCGACAGCCTGAAAAAAATGGTAATTTTAAATGCACAAAACCGTGCCGTCTGAAATTTCCATCTAAACTCTTTAGTTGCTAGGTTTTAAATAATCACAAAAAAAATGTAAAAAATTCATATATTAACAATGCTAGCCAAACTTTAAATTTATTTAATTTGATAGACTTCCAAAAGTATCTACTAAGATTTACTGTTCAAATAAAATGTTGTTTTGTAAATATACTTTTTATAAAATGCATTGTTTCTTTTTATTTTGTATGTTTTGTTATAATAAAAAAAACAAGTAAACAAAGTCATTTTAGCATTAGTTAGCATTAGACAACCTGAATGAATTTGTAGGTCCACTTTTTGACAAGGTTGATGCTTACAGTATGTGATGATGACTTTAATTGAATTACATAGAAGGGAAGAAACTCTGAAAGAAATTTGCTTACTACTGAACAATAATTACCTCAGGTTTTTCAAGTAGTTGTAAATAGATACAATTTTAACCAACTGTTTTTATTATTAAAATTATTTGTCTGCAATTTGTTTTATCATAAGCTGGTACAGTATGTTTCAATTGTACTTAAACCTTGGTGACCCCTCACAACCACTGAACCATTGGTCTAGAACGATCGATTTACTTGGGTCCTAAAAACTTTCCCAAATGAAACCAGAGAGCAGAAAAAACACAAACTGTCTACCAAGATGTCCTGTTGAGCCATGTAATAGTGTTGTACTGTAGTGACAGTCTGCAAGGAAACAAGCAAATCAATGGATACTGTTTCAATTTATCTTCAAAAGGAACAGATGAGAGTACCAGCAGTTTATCTGAGTCTCTAGTGCTTGAATCATTCCCATTGCTGTGAACAGCAATACAGAAGTCCTGAACTTTCTTCAGAAGCAGTGGGATGTGTGATGTTTGTTTTTCAGACTGGTTATAGTGTTAACATTACATAACAGTTATGTAGAAATTTTTTGTCTAACTCATGAAGACACTGAAGAGAGCACTGATAGCAGTAAGGATGACTTGAAAGTAGGGCTGCACAATATATTGTTTGAGCATCTAAATCACAATGCGAGTATGCATAATAGTCACATCGCAGGATATGCAAAGTTAAGTTCTGAATATAGATGACCAGAATCCACAGGTCAAAACACATAAGATTTGTGGAGACACTGCAGAATTTAAAGCATTTTAAGAGAACATAAACTTCAAAAAGTTTACAAAAATAAATGCAATGGAATTATTTATACGATGAAGACTGTACAATGCTCTTTTACATTTACTTTTTTTTTTTGCCCCAGAATACTGTTTGACACTTCCAAGAAAACCATAAATTACTGTTTATATTACAATAACATTTGCTTCATTGTTTATTTATGACTGTAGTTTGTTTATTATATGTATATAGTGAATTACATATATTAATATTTCACTCCCATACACATCATCCCAATTAATCTAAAATAATTACTTTCCAAATAGAGCTATTTAAGTCATGTTGTCACTTTCGAATTATTAGGTTCAATCTAATATTTTTTTCACAATTGAGTTATACACATATTCTTATCAAATGACACTTTATTTACATAATGTAATGTTTTTGTATAATTTGTTTTACATTTTAAGACTTTATAGGTAAAGACTTTTTTTGTTTGTTTTTTAGATAAAGTCAAACTCGATAAGGTTCTTCTGTGAACTTGAACAAGTAAAAAAAAAATAATAATAATTATCAAGCATCAACATATTGTTACAACACTAATGTGATTTTTAAATTAAGAGCTTCTATCTGCATTTGCCCTGTTTTGTTTACCCCAATTTGCAAATGTAAGAGAATTTTGGATCTCTGTCATGTTGATGTATGAAAGAGAACTGTTACACACATATTGTTTGCTATAAGCAATGCAAACAACTTTAAGCTCAATATCTTAAAATCATTTTGTGCGTAGTTAGAACCTTATAATTTTGAGGTAACGATGTGGTGGCAATGTATTTATATCACAATATAAATTGCTGGGGAAAAAAACAATATCAAACATTTTACAACATAATGTATTCAAAATATTAGTAATCTAAATCTTAATAACAAACAGTTATGTTACTGTAAGCAACCATAAACACACATTATTGTGTAATTAAAGCAGTTACTCTGCTCTTCCATCCTTGGCCCTTTTTGAGACTAAAAGCATGAAGTTAATCAATCTGTGTATTATCTTGAAATAATTAACTTGTAAAATAGGAATTTGAAATAAACCTTTAAAAACAACTCGTATAAACACCTTAATCATATTATTGTCATATTATCACATCATGTTGTCTTAATGTGATTAAGGTAAATGATTTGATTACTGACATCCATGTAAGAGTTTTCAATAGCCCCTTTCACACAGTAATACTAGTAAATATCCCAAAACTTCTGACTTTACCGGTAAATAAAAAAAAAACGTTCACACAGGCAAGGCCGTTCTGGAATTTTTCCGGAAAAGACCATTCACACATCCATTCCAAAATAATGGCAATATCTAATATCATTAACCTCTAAACGGCTGCATGTGTATTTGTAAACATAGAAGGGGTCTGGCTTTTGTTGATGATTCAACTTTTATTCAAAGCTTTTGCATTCATGCAGCTGCTTTGTCCCGCTTTGTGCGCGAACCACAGCAAAATGTTTACACAGTTGACTGCATTACAAATTCTGTGTATGGATAAGTATTGTGAACATCTTTGATGAAAACGTATGAAGGAACACTTTCGCATGCCGAGATGTACGTAATATGTGCGTGTGCTGGGGCTCACCAGAGCACTCCTTCATGTGCACACGAGTCAAGCAACTGAAGCAGAGCTTGAAGGTATACAAACAGCAGTTTATCATAAGCATTTTATCGATCGTTTTTTAGACAGTTGGCACTAGGAAGTAACATAAACTTTTTCTGACTAACATCTAGCGACTAATTGTGTCTTGGAAAATATTCAAAGGCTTTTATGTACATAAACGACATGCATATGAATGCTTTTGAATTTTCCGATTTGCTGGAGAAGATGTCTCATCTTAGCCCGTTCAAAAGATGAACGCACTCTTTCAGACAACTTTTCTTTTGCATTCACATAGAGCATTCTGGCAAATTAAGGTAATGTTACAAATTCTCTTTCTGGAAAATTGCCGGAAGTAATTTACTGGTATTCAAAAAGGGCCTGTTCACACATGATTCTTTTTCAGAAAATTACCGACAAATATTGGTATGTGTGAAAGGGGCTAATGACTGGTCAGAGACAATCACAAATGCCAGCATCATTAGAGTTGCAAATTGAGATGAGAAATTCATTGCTTTTCTGGCTAGTTCTCACTGTTAAAGCTAACAATATAATTTTAAGGCTGCATTGAATAGTCAGCCCTACAGTATTGCTGGTTCGCACAACTAAACTGTTTTAGTAACACCTTAAGAAAAATACACCTGAAATGGCAGCATTGTGGTTAGTAGAAGAGGTGCAGATGTTCCGCTTGTTGATTGTCGAGGAGTTGGTTGGGATGACCCAGAATGAAAAAAGTTTGTCAGGAAGTCATGACTGTAGAAGCGATGAAATATAGCAATAGTCCCACCCACTAGAAGCAGCCCTTAAATGCAGTGGAAATGCAAACCGAGATGAGCAAAACCTCATCCTGTACCACATCACACCAGGCAGTGGAAAACTGACCAATCAATTCAATTCAATTCTGAATCAATTCCAGTAGTGGGAACTGCAAAACAGACATACCAAAGATGCAGCGATTTTGTAAAATGGCTGATCAGGCTTAACAACATATAGAAAAGTTACTTGATCATTTATTTGCCAAATCAGGATGGTTTGCAACAGACTAGTTCATCTGGCTAGGACAGAATTCTGGTGGAAAACACTTTTCTATTTAACTGTTCAATGCTTTTTTCAATAAAGAGTCCCACTAGTCCAATGGAAAATATTGTCCCAGATATCTCATATTTGCGCTCAGTTCACATTCCCTTAATAGAGAGACTTATACAGTGGTGTACTATATAAATGCAATGGGGAATGATTTCCAGACACATGGCTACAAACGCTTCATTATGATTAACTAGCTGTCTGCGTTGCAAGCACCTGCTTCTTGTATTTACTTCAGGAAGTAGATGTCCTATTTATAAATCTGGTGTGTTGTGCAGATATTGCATTGTATCAGATTTTAATCTGATGTCCAGGAAATGCATATAAGGTTGGGGTCAGTACCTTTTTGTAAATGTAGTGTAGTGCAATTTTCAAAGTTATTGATTTTATAGACAGGTCTTCACTTTATTGAAGGGGTGGTCCACAGTGTATTTTTAAAGCTTAGTTATATTGATAAGATGCAAAGCAATGTCTGCATATATATATATATATATATATATATATATATATATATATATATATATATATATATATATATATATATATATATATATATATATATATATATATATATATATATATATATATATATATACACACACACACACACACACACACACACACACACACACACACACACACACACACACACACACATATATATATATATATATATATATATATATATATATATATATATATATATATATATATATATATATATATATTCTCTATATATATATATATATATATATATATATTCTATATATATATATATATATATATATATATATATATATATATATATATATATTCTATATATATATATATATATATATATATATATATATATATATATATATATATATATTCTATATATATATATATATATTCTATATATATATATATATATATATATATATATATATATATATATATATATATATATATATATATATTCTATATATATAACAAAATCCCGTTATCATAAGAAAATACATTTTTGTAAAATAACTAAGTTACATAGTTATTTTTATCCCTATTATATATATATTAGGGATGTGCGGAGCAGCCGGTATTTGTATTTGTTGAGGGGGGGAAAAGTATTTGTATTTGTATTCGAGTAAAATTCAAATTGGCGCAATTATATATATTTTTTCTATTACACTTCTAATTTACGTTATAGTGAAAGTATTGTTTAATTATACCCATTATATAAATTATAGACATGCAATATTGGTTGTTGTTTTTGAACTTGTAAGATACATGGACTGCTCGCCGGCCCTGCAAGCATTGCTTGACATGAATGAATCTTTTAACAATATAACTGTGATGTTCACACGGATATTGTCTGATATTGCACTGATACTTTTGACATAGCACTACTGGTCTCTACTCTCATAAGTAGCGATATTAGTTTACTTGGTGCAGACGCGTTTGCGATGGTGTACGTGGTGTTAAATTTTACAAATAGCTGCCACTTGCATGGCAGATAGCATCTGGTGATTCAATGAAGGATTAAACAGAAGCTCTTGTGCTAGATGTGGCAAACAGTTACCTGAAAATTCCATCCCACAGACTTTTCATAGCGAACGTGAAGCCAATGGAAATCTTTTATCCACTCTTCGAAAAGTGTAGATGGTGGAATAACATTTAGCACATGATCACTACTAGGATATGTCATTATTTGTAACTTTAGATGCCATGGTTTCTAAAACAGAAAATATGTCAGTGTAATTTTCATTCTCATCTTCAGCGCTTTACGTTGACTGAGTGATTGACAGCTGATATTAACCAATCCATTCGCGTTCAGTTCTAGAGCAGTAGGCCAATAAGAAGAGCGCGAAGACGGGGCAAGCATTACGAACTTGGCTTTGTTTACTTCAGCAAGTTGACATAACTACTGTTAAACCATTATTAAGCACTGCATTTCACATTTAAAGTGCAAAGATGCATTCTGCGTGAATGTCTCCCAAATCTACGCATGTGGTGAACATTTTGCAGTAAAAACTTGTCGCACACAACAATTTATGCACAAATGCCCCCAACTATATTTTGAGGTTGCGTAGATAACATTTCGGGTGCATATGCCACCAAAACGGTCGCAATTTCGAGCCCAAAAAATACTTACAACATGTGGCTCACAATCCACAGCTTTGTCGGTTGGAGGAGTTTTTAGCTGAATTTCCTACCAAATGCTAGCGCTATATCGTGTTTTTTATTTTATTTTATTTTTTTATATAATTCTCTGGAACATAATTAAAATTAAACTGTAAGCACTTCTGCCTTTGTGTTGTGTCCTTTGGAAGCCCAAATACAGAAACAGAAGAAGCTCTGTGGAAACTGAAGCATTTTAAAAGCATTTTAGCTTTCTCTGCTTTAACATTACAGTGCCTCTGGCCATGCCCCTTTCGCAATGCATTGTGTGTACGCGAGGTGAATGCACATAACCGGAAGCCCTGATGATCACACTAGCCCAGATGTATTCTTTTGTAGTCCCCAAATGTGTTTGCTGTATGCATCGCTAAGCTAACTCTGTAAAAGCCAATGTCTCAATTTGCATTGAACTTTGAGTGTCTTACTTTAAGAGATCTTATGTTCTCATAGATAAACTGAATGCTTTTCTTGCGAGAACAGTTAAACAGACCATCCGTGCAAGGATAAAGAACGATTCAGAAATTCAGTTTTAATTTCCACTTTCCAGCTAACAAATAAATGAACAATAATAACAAAGTGTAGTTAAAAAACTGAGTTTTATCCAAACACGTGCTTTTCCTATGCCCCATATGGTGATGCATATCTCCAAAACCCAACAGGAGGACAAATCTTGACTTGTTTTTATTAAAACAAATATAAATATGCATATAATAAATAATTCTGCTAACAATAATAATAACGTTAAACAAATGCAAATTGTCATAAATAAACTGAAAAAAAGCCCCCTGAGATGAGGCATGGAGGTAGTGTTTTTATATTTATGTAGAAATGAATAATCAATAATAATTAATCCTTTTTTTTCATATGTAAATATACTTGTGTATTGCTGTACATCCTGTGTGTATTAGGCATCGTGTAAGTGTTTGGACCTGCAAAGGTGAATAACTAACTGGACTGGATTTTAGACCAACTTTTAGTTGGTCAATGGCGCCGTCCATTTCAGTTTCTTAAAATAGCAACACGCCACACAGTGGCACAAATGGATCTACTTTTTAAACAACATGGCACAAAACAAGAAAATTGCTGTTGCTCTGGTCTGAAAATAGCAACAAACTGCCCCAAAAACATCTTGCGCTGGGGCACTTAATGATTTTAGAATAATTGGGTTGATTTTGTGGGGCAGTGCATCTACATAAAATATGATAAACACATTTTAAAAATAGATAAATAGAAGAAAGCTAAAACAAAATTAAATGGTGCTTTATAGTTTTCTGGAGAATCAAATGTAAACGGTATAGACTTAAATATTTTTTTTTTTAAAAATCGACAAGCCTTACAGCCACAAGCCTTAAAAACACAAGCTGATAACTTAATGTTCACTTGTCAATATTTCCACAATGATTTGAACTGTAGTTTCTGGTCAGCTATAATCCCAGCTCAATATTGTATATTTTGTGATGTAACTATTGCAGATACATGCATTGCTATATAGATACAATAAGCAGCCCCTGGGAATACAGGTTAGAGTTTTGTTGTTTTTAATGTATTTCTGATCAAGTTAATGGAAATTTGGTAAATCAACATTTACAGACCCCAAACTTTCGTGTTGGTTTATGAATGTACATTATATGGTTGAATAGATGCATAGATTTTAATCAATCAATCCATCCATCCATCCATCCATTAATCAATCAATCAACCCATCAATCTGTCCATTAGTTCAACAATCTGTCAATCCATCCATCAGTCCACCAATCTATCCATCCCCCATCAGTCCATTCATAAATCTATCCATCAGTCCATCCATCCATCAATCTGTCCATTCGTTTAACAATCTGTCAATCCGTCCATTCATCAGTCCATCAATCTGTCCATCCCCCATCAATTCATTAATCAATCTGTCCATCAATCCATCTATTCATTCCTCCGTACATCCATCTGCCCATCCATCAATCTGTCAGTTCGTCCATCTATTCATTCATCCATCCAATCTATTCAATCCATCAATTTGTCAATCAGTCCATCCATCTGTCCATCAATCTGTCCATCCCCCATCAATCCATTCATAAATCTGTTTATCCATCTGTCCATCAATCCGTCTATTCGTTTGTCTGTCTATCTATCTGTCCATCCACCAATCTGTCCGTCCATTAATCAATCGGTCAGTCAGTCCGTCAATCCGTCCATCCATCCAATCCATCTATCAATCAATTTGTCAGTCCGTCCATCCATCCAATCTGTCTAATCCATCCATCCATCCATCCATCAAATCCATCCATTCCACCAATCAATCAATCATACTGACTGTGATGTTTATGGCGTCTTAAAGACTCTGATACCTGCTTGATACAAAACCTGCATGAAAGGCATGAAATCTCATTTAAAACACATTGTAACTGTCAGGATTTTCTTGCTACGTTATCCCACCAACTAGACCAACACAAAGCCAGTATGAACCAGACAAAGCCAGACCACTGTGAAACTTTTTAGTCTATACCAAAAACTCAACACACAAACAATCAAACGCAAGCATTTTCTCTCTCTCTCCCTTTCCTGCACACAAGTGGAAATCCAGGGAGAGGTTTGGAGATAATGATATTCTGTTTATTCTTTTTCACCGGAGTTGACATTTTAAAACCGTAATGAGGCATGGGATTGAGAAGCGGTGTGTGAGTGAGGGAGACAGCTGGGCTGGCCTTGTAAAGGCGGGAAGGAAAAAAAGGGCCAAATTTCCGTAGTCACAGGAGGGCTATCTTTACTCTTTCTAAATGTATTTCCTGTACAACTGATTGTGTTTCCTGTTGTGTGGCAGCTTCATCTAATTCTACAGTTTTTCTTCTTTCTTTCTTTCTTGCCGCTCGTTACCCTTCTGGACTGATACCAGCTTGTGCAGCTGAGAGTAATCCCATCCTCGTTAGGGACCCTTTGATCGTTGAATTTACTGCTGTAATGAGAGCCTAGAATGCTTTTGACTCCATTTTATTATTTTTTTTTCAGGTGTGACGTTTGCAGCAAAGGGCTATTTTGATGCTCTGGTGAGGATGGGAGAGCTGGCCAGTGAAAGCCAAGGATCTAAAGATTTGGGTGAGTGACGCCGACCTGTTTTCGCCTCAAGGAAACACACAAACCATGTGACTTGATCCAACATGACACCACAAAGGCACTCGCTAATGGAGCCACATGCTCAGCAAAGTGCAGAAGTTGCTTTCATTAAACCCTGCTGTCAGAACATGTACCTCGCGAGATGCTTTTTACATAGTGCCTTTTTACAGTAAATCTGACTCACTTTATGTACCGACGTAAATTATTCCTTGTTTCACTCACTTCGATTTCTGGAGTTTGCGTGGAAAAATGAAGTCAAAGGGGCTGACGGTGGTGGATAGGAATTCATCTGCCATGCTGCGGGGAAGCTCGGCGATGCATCATTTATGATCAGTTTAAAAAGCGGATCTAGTTGGAGGGCTATAACTTCTTGAAATAGCATTTGGCTTTCTGCTAGAGGAGAGGCTTTTAGAAGTGTTGGTTGGTTCTTTGTTCTGCTGAGGATGTGGGAGTGGGTGTATACAGTACGTGACCCTACAGATGCTTGTTGCTGATGGGGAACGGCAGCAAGTCTCATTTGTATTGGGGATGTGATATCCTATAGAATATAGGCTCTGGTCGACTTTTGTTTTAGTTTTTTTTTTTTCAGTGTCAGTCTGACAATATTATTTGGTTGCTCTTTAAAAAAAAAAAAAAAAAAAAAAGATTCACACAAAATATACCTTACGGATGCATTTTGCTTTTTCAAGATAAACCTTCTATTATTTTTTTAATGACTTTATTGAAACTTTCAAATGAAATCACAGAGTTGTCATTGTTTTTATGTGTATTTAAGAACATTCTCTCTTGAGAATATTAACTTAACTCCCACTATATCTATTTTGGCTGCCCCCGACTCCTGGATCTTACATTCTGCTTCAATTATCATTAAATAATTTAGCCTAATTTACTAGTTTACTGTAATTAGTGGCCTGAAACATTTATTTTTTTGTATTAATACAGTTTTTTATTTGTTGTTTTGTGCCTTGTCAACATGTTACATTAATTATAAAAAAGGCATAACAATCTTAATAGTGCTGAAAAAGCATGTGACTTTCTCCAAATGTCACTTCCACTGGTAGGAATCTCCGGAAGTCATTAAGGCAAATTATTTATTCTTCTCTCATTAATTTGCATAACATATTTAGCATACACCACTTTAAGTTGAATCATTTGTTAGTGTGATATTTCTGTGGATTTCTCTTTTTTTTGACATAATGAAAATAAATCTTGAGCTAAAGTACAAAATGGTGGAAATCTCTATTACTTTAAACTGATTATAAACTAGGGCGAGGCAGTGGCGCAATAAGTAGTGCTGTCGCCTCACAGCAAGAAGATCGCTGGGTCGCTGGTTCGAACCTTGGCTCAGTTGGTAGTTCTGTGTAGAGTTTGCATGTTCTCCCTGCATTCGTATATATATATATATATATATATATATATATATATATATATATATATATATATATATATTTTTTAATATATATATATATATATATATATATATATATATATATATATATATATATATATATATATATATATATATATATATATATATATATATATATATATATATATTAGGGATGCGCGGAGCAGCCGGTATTTGTATTTGTTGAGGGGGGGAAAAGTATTTGTATTTGTATTCGAGTAAAATTCAAAATGGCGCAATTATATATATTTTTTCTATTACACTTCTAATTTACGTTATAGTGAAAGTATTATTTAATTATACCCATTGTGTAAATTATAGACATGCAATATTGGTTGTTGTTTTTGAACTTGTAACAAGAAATGTCATTGAAAAGAAATTAACATAGAAGCCATTATCTCATCCATGGTTAAACCAACAACTAATAAAATACCATTGTGAATATTATGAACCCCACCACCACCGTTCTTGTTGAAGGACACTGAATAGACAGAATAAAAACAAATAATACTTCAAAAAACTGTTTTTCTTCTGAAAGAACTACTTTCCAATGGACATAATTCCAAAAACTAAAATTAACTAAATAAATCTAAATAAAACCCTGCCTGGGAGATCTGGCAGAACACAAGTATTCTATATAATACTAAAAGATACAGCCCTGGCTTTGTCATCTGATGAAGAAGATTTTATTCTCTCTGTATGAAGTATTTTCTTAGTGTAAAGCAGTTAATTTTCTCTTCACAAAATTTGTGTAGTGTTTGCAGCAAACATGCCAGCATGTGTTAAAAATACTGTGTAAGATGAGTATGCCTGAACAGGAGCAACACTAGGAGAAGGCTGAGTGACTGATTGTGTAGAATAACTGAATATGTAAAGCGCTGATCATGTATGTTAAATACTTGTATGAAGCTATATGTGTCAGAAGTTAGAATGAGTAACATATTATTAAGTTATTATCCTATCATAACAATGTATGTAAACACTTAGTTCCTTTGCATAAGTTGCATCTATACTTTGCTGACATAGACCTGTAACATCTCTGTTGACATGAGCTAGTGGGCTGAGAGCCAAGAATAGCAGGACCCCTTAGACTAGAAAACCTATTCAAAAATGGTAAAGAGTTAAAAAGAGACACAAAGGGGTGTGTCATAAAAACCTGTATAAAGATTATGGAGAACACAGATACTTTAGAAGGAGCAGGAGGAGAATGCTATGAGGTCTGCTCAGCTCTTTCTCGGCTTTATTATGGAGAATAAAGTCTATTTTCTGATATTCAAAACCTCCTGTCTGATAATTTGTAATTGATGAGAAGTCGAAATTCACGAAACTGCCTGCCACAAAACAGACACAAAGTTTGTTTGTTTGTTTTTTTTATGTTTAAAACTGACTTGCTGGGGCAGAATGTGGCTGTGTTAATGGTTTGGTGCTTGTGGAGGATTTAGCAGAACATAGCTGTGCTGATTGAGGGGATTGATGCTTGTGGGGGGTTCACAGACAGTATCAGGAGAGGATGCTTTTAGTGCATGTGATAATACATTACATAGAAGGTTGCGCGGTGGCACAGTGAGTAGCACTGTCGCCTCTCAGCAAGAAGGTTGCTGGTTCGAGCCCCGACTGGGTTCTCCCCATGTTGGCGTGGGTTTCCTCCGGGTGCTCCGGTTTCCCCCACAGTCCAAACACATGCAATACAGGTGAATTGGGTAAGCTAAATTGTCCCTATTGTATGTGTGTGAAAGAGAGTGTATGGATGTTTCCCAGTGCTGGGTAGCAGCTGGAAGGACAGCCACTGCGTAAAACATATGCTGGATAAATTGGTGGTTCATTCCACTGTGGCAACCCCAGATTGATAAAAGGACTTAGCCGAAAAGAAATGAATAAATGATTATGCATAGAAGATGTTGACAGATGTTTAATATCTCTGCCTCTGCTGAATTCACTTGTGCACACATTATACAGTATCAGTTTGTTTTATCTGCAGCTCCACTGACTGTAAAAGATAATTCAAAGTTTCAAAGCTAAACAATATTGGCTTTGAATGGCATAAAAACCCACATAAAAAAACAACAACAAATAATCTCTCTTTTAATGTCTGTCTTACAATCTGTCATTTTCATTGTTGTTCAAGAAGTGAGTGCAGTGAATGAATTTAATTGGCTCATATCCATCATTTCGGGTCAGCAGTGTCACATACGCTGGCCCCGTTGCTCAAGACATGAAAGCAGTGTCTCCATTATGATTTCCACAGGGAGTTTCCAGCTCTGCGACGGAGTAAACTCCCCGCTCATGTATAACGCAATCAGCACAGCTTCACCTCTCATATGAACTCCCAGAAGGTATTAGCACTTAAAGCCCACTCTCTGACTCTCACTGCGAGTGAATCACACAGAGGCAGACAGCCTGCTGGACACACACTGCACAATGTGGACGTCTCTGGTTACACACTACATACAGTACACACATCTGATCATCTGTGCTGCGTCATTCACATTCCTGGACAAAAGACCGCTATGGCAACCATATACTCTCTGAAAAACATCATAATTAATACTTGGGCTCTGTCAATGTGTGATTACACTAAACAGAACAGTGTCATTGTTAACTACATTTCTTAACATGGGCTATTGTGACCATTCAAACTTCTAAATCATTTACAGATCTTACTTCATGCTGATTTCATGACTGTAATACATTATTAGGAATGTCACAATAATGTCACACAACACATAGACATGACCTCAATCAGTTTTGGTGATGCAATGTTGTCTCCCATACATAAAACAATTCTGGTAACATTTAACTGATTTTGCAACGTTTCTATTGGAAGTGTCCATGTCAATATGGTTAAAATAAAAACAACAACAACAACAACAACAACAACAACAACAACAACAACAGCAGCACTATAGTATTTACAATAATTACTGTAGCCATCATGTGAGTGTCTGACAACTGAAAATACATCAGGTAGTAGATATTGCAGCCGCTGGCATTTTTACCTGGCACTTTTTTTTTTTTGTTAACATTGATTATTATTAATGTAGGATATGTGTTTTCACATTTTGATTCCAATGCCTGATTATTAAAATGACTAAATTAAGAATTGTGTTGAATAAAATATTATGTGTTCTTTGGAAGAGTGTACTTGCATTGTGACAATATTAATGTTATTTTGGCATTGTCTAATGAGTGGCATAAAATGGTCCTAAAATGACAATAATATAATTTATTGCAAATATTTTAATGCAATATATCGTACAACAAAAACTAAATATGGTGACAGGCCTATACTTTATTAATATACATTGTTAATAATACATTGTTAAACAATTTACATACATGAACAATATGTGAGCCAATACCAAATGTATTAGTCCTACTTATTGTTAGTTCAAAAATTTAGTTTGAATTAGTATTTATATTAATTAGGTCTCTCACAGGTAATGTTAATTAAATCATCAAAATGATTTAATATTGAATATATATTTATATCAAAATAATTAATATACTCCTCCACCCCTCCCTCAATTAAGAAAATAAATAAATTTAAAACTTACAGAAAAAAAAAAAAAAAAAAAAAAAAATATATATATATATATATATATATATATATATATATATATATATATATATATATATATATATATATATAATTATTTTTTATTATTATGAGATGTGTTGACTTATATTAAATAAGAGAAATGAAAAAAAGATGGAAACTCGCATTTTATAGTGGTATAATGGTACGGTACCGTACAGTAAGCTTTTATGGCCGTTTTCACCGTCAAAAGGTACCAAAAAGGTACCATACCACTTTTTGGACTAAATGCACAACAAAAGGGTACTAAAAGGTGGAGCTAGATGCACAGCTGAATGCTATTGGTTTACAGAGAAACACCACTAGCGCGTGCAACAAACCAGGAGAATGAAAACATTTAGCTAAATAATATGATCAACATTTGTTGACACTGTGACAGAAACTGCAAGTAATGTCTCCGAAAAGATCTATGCAAACTTAATCCAGACATCCAAAAGTAAACCACTTTTACCATATCTTGTGCTCAAAAATGTAAGTAGCGCAGACTGTTTTGCACTGTCATTCTTTAATCCAGATCATGTGCAGGTGTGGCTTGTAAACCTGTGCTGCTAATCACCAGCAGTGTGACAATGACTCATTCTGCTTTGATTAAATTACGAGTGTGTACTTGTATGGACACACACACACTCATTAGCGCAGAACAGAAGCGTCTGCATTATGCATTAGCGCTGGAGAGCTCATTGCTGTGGATCTGGTAACACACACCTGACTGTGATTTTTGCTGAAGCACAGGTCTTGATGAGGACTTTCAGGTGTGTGATTAGAGGAGCAGCTGAGCTCTGCGGGAAGGTGTTTATGCAGGAGTTAAGCTCAGGACACACTGGGCACTGAGCAACAGTGCCAAAATTACACCAAAATGACCCTGCAGCAAATATGGACAACAGGATGTGATGTGATGTTGCACTCTAGACTTTTTTGTAACACAGTTTTTAATTAAAAATGTTAATTGAAACTGAGCTTATTACATAGTATTTACTTGTAATATGAACTGTATTTTACTGTGGGACAGTTATTGACAGTTGCTGTATTTTAATGTTGCATTGTGAAAAATAATATGTTTTGCTGTAAAGATATACAATACCTGTACATATACAGCAAAGCTGAATGGTACTTTAACTGTAAAT